>NW_020956580.1:120115-195268 GCF_003031625.1 Empidonax traillii
CTGTATTGCTGGTGGACAAAATTTGTTGTGCACAAATGAGTGGGGGAAGAAGCTTCTTCAGTTTGATGGTAATGAAGAGGGATTTTTAGGGTGGTAAAAGAACTATTCCAGGTTGCAGTGCAACTCATGCCCATATGACCAGAGGAATCTGGGTATATTCTGGGTTTGAGCCTGATTCGTAGCCGGTGATCATGAGGGTCGTGACTGAGCCAGCATATGAGAGCTAACAAGATCAGCATGGTCAGTGAATGATGCTGGAAAATCCACCCAAAAGAGTTTAGCACAATGGAAAAAAATGTGGATTGGTCCAGTTCTTCCTCATGGGTTACTTGAGGCTTGAAAAAGGCAGTAGCTATAAATACGTCTTCTGACTATTTGTAATTTGATTTCATATGTCACAATCTGTTAGTCCATTTCCAGGAAGAGGCCCAAAAAAATATTTACAACCACAGTCTCAGAGTCTATTGTCATATGCTTTAAGGAAAATTTCTGTATTTTAATCTTGTGATCCTAGAAATGATTTTAGCAATTTGGTTTCTCTGAAACCAATGAAACATTAAATGGCAGATGGTGTGCGAGCTCAGCAGAGATAAAGGTTGTGTGACTGTGCTAGGAATAAAACATAAGTGTCCTGGTACATTGTGTTTGGGGGAGTTTTTTGTTTTGGGGGATTTTTCTTTTCCCTTTTTTTTTTTTTTTTATGATTTAAACCTTGTAGGCACATCTGCATCGTCTTTTATAATGCAACAAGGGGGGGAAAAAAGGAACTTCTTATGTTGCTAACACAATTTCTGAGACTGGATAACTGTCAAAATAACTTAAATTTTAAAATAAACTGCTTACAAACACGGTACAGAGAGAGGATATTTGATTCAGTGGACAGACTGCAGTCTGGAATCCCAAGGGCAAGAGTCCTAATCCTGACAGTAACATCTGTGAACAGTGTAATTTTCCCTAAGTAAAATGAGTTAAAATTACAAACCAAGGTACTTGAAGAACTGCAGAAGTAACTCATTGTAAGCATTCGGTTCTATTAATTGTTGAGACAAAAATCTATGTTTCTTTGCTTACTAAATGAATCAAAAAATCTTTCAAATCTCTAAATTTATGCATGAACATTCCTTTAGCCCAAATCCCTGAAACATATTTCAACAGCAGAAAGAAATCTTAACAACCCTGAGCAACAGGAAGATGCATAATTACACAAAAGTTTGTGTAAGAAATGCTGTATAGCATGTGCTGTTTATTTATTTATTACAGGTCTTTTGCACTGTCACAGCTTTTACAAGGGACACTCCTGAGCAGCAGTCATTGCCTGAGGACAGCAAAGGTTTCTATGCTGGGATTAAGGTAATGCTGATGGCCCTGATTTAATGACTGGGGAACATTTGTGCAGCCTCTGAAAAGCAGGACTCAGAAATGTTAAGTCTGATCATCATAACCTTTGAGAAAATGACTTTTAATTTGTTGGTAAAACATCCTAAAACACCCATCAGCACCACGTGCACTCTAATGTATCCCAAAGATGAACAAAATTACGTGTTATAGTGAGTGTGCCCCGAAGTTCTCTGGTGGTTTAATGGGAAGCCACACCTATAAACCTGCAAGGATGCAGAATTTTGCTGCAACTAAACCAGAACAAATGAAGACAAAGAATTATATTCTCTCCATCATCTTCTTATGGTTGCATTGCAAAACAGAAAGTGCTGCAGATAAATTCACACTGAGCGCAAGAACCGGGTCTAATCCCATTCAAGGATTAGGCTGTCAGCCTGGCAGTCCAGGAGATTTTGAGATCCTCTGAGTGTCTAAACTTTATGCTTCCATGAATGGTGTTTGGAAAATCTGAAGAACAGTTTCTGAGGGTTTTTTTTTTTATTTATTTTTTTTGAAATGTCAGAATTTCCCAGGGAAGTTCCCATTTCTGACCAGCCCTGAGTGCTGTTTCTGCTCTTTCTCTGGGAGAACAGATGGACAGACATGACAAAACCTGAGCTCTCTCACTGGCACATAGGTCCCTGACTCTTTAATATATTATATGTGGAGAAATCCTTCTTCCTGCCATAGCAGGGAAGGGGAGTGGTCAAAAATTGTGCTTGTTTTGCACCTCTTGCAGGCTACAAAGATACAATCCATGACCATGAGGTTATGACACACTTTATGCCATGGTATTTCTCCCAGTGAATTGGAATATCCTTTAAACCATGGATATTAAAAATTAATAAATTAAAGAGTATAACGATATTTTCAGGCCAATAAAAGCCTGGTTTGGGATTTGGAGATGAGAAGCAATTACACTATATATAGAAACTGCAAACATTTTCTTAATTGCCAAGAATTTTAAAGTATATTAACAACAAGTTTACCTTAGAATGTTGAAGATCATTACTACAGAATTATTAATATTATTAAGAGGATTATGATAAAGATTATTATTATTTTGCAAGCAATTATACATCTTCATAATTGATTAAAACCACTTAAAATTTCATAGGTATCAAGCATCGTCTAATTAATCTGTCATCTATCTTGCCTGTCAAAATTATCTTAAAATTGTTCCCTTCTTTCCAGTTTTTACCAGAATCACTACAGATTGCAGAGGATGGCAAAGAGCATGTTCTGACTGTTCTGAGCACGGTACCCATTGCCTGTCCTGGGCAGGAGGACTCCTGTAAAATTACTTTGCAGCTAAGTACTGAGGATTTGGGTAAGAGTTTTACACATTGGCATCAAATCAATGGGATTACTTTTTCCAGAATCTTAATTACAATGGATTTTAATGGAAAATATGATATGTGAATAATAAGAAAGGGCAGAAGCCATAAAATCAACAAACCAGGACATATATCTATCTGCAAAATAAAACAGCTGATAATATCAGACAGAGTTTTGAGGAAAAAAAACTCAAAAACATGAATCTGACTAGCAATAACCTGAACAGGAGTCTGTAGAGATTTATGGATGAAATAACTGTGAGTAGAAGAACTTATTTTAAATTCCAGGAGTGTAAAATTCCATTTTAAAGTTTTTTGTAGCAGCCAGGTTCTTAGGTAGAATAATTTCATTAATTATCAATAAAAAGCTCCTGGGCTGATTTATTATTCAGTAAATGTATACTGAAACCTTTTCCTGTCTTGTAGTTTTTTTCTAACTTAATATAGAATGAAAAAATAATTCTTATGCTTATACATTATTCACTTTCTAAACTTTTTTTTTTTTTTTTAATTGAAAACCTTGACAAAGTCACTTAAAAATCTCTTGCCCTTTTATTCAGTAAATGATTTCTTCAGGAATACCATTGCTATTTACTTTCCATTTGCACTAAATAAAACACTCAAGCCTTATTCTAACAAGGCACTTATTTCTCTTCCATAAGTGACTCAATGAGAGAAGTGTTCAGAGGTAGGACTACAGCTGCAGTTTCTCTACCCACAAAAAGCCAGCTTTAAAAAATTTTGGCAAACCCCAGACAGTTCCTGATATTTTTCTCTGTTTAAATCCCTCTCCTAACTCTCCTCCTCATCAGCCAAGTGCTTAGACAGAAGGAAAAAAAAGTCATTCAAATGGTATCATAACAAAATGATCTCAAACTGAGCAGCACCTTATGGTTCCAGCAGCTGTGTTGGCTCTGGTACGTGGAGTGCTTTGCATTTCTCCATGGCTCTGTTCTGCATATTGCTCTTGGCTTAGAGTCTGGGCTGGTCCATCAGGAAAACATCCACTGAGCTCATGGGAACAGATTTTCTTAGATACTGAGGCAGCAAAGATCCTGCTCATATTGAGGGATTGAGGATGTCGAAGCTGGTGGGTGGTGCAACATCCCCACAGAGTCCAAGTAACTCAGACAGTGACTGCTAGGAGAATCAAAGAAGAATTAGTCCCATTCAAGGTCATTGCTTTTATCTCACAGTTTCTTGGGCATCGATAAAGCCTTTTAAAATCTCGTTGACACTGAAAGCAGGGTCCAAGAGCTCTCAAATAGGGGAGGCTGAGCTTGATAGATTGGACTGAGACCGACCTCTTGCCACGGGCTTCTCCAATCCCCCAGTGTGTGCCGGACTGGAAGAAAGAGAGGATACAAGACTTGCAGAAACAGCTCTATTTTCAAGCTGTCAATGGGCTTGATGTCGTTGGTGCCAAGAGGTGCCAGGACGGAGGCACAGCTCGTCCAATTAACCAATCTTTGAAGGAAGTTGTTGCTGAAGTGGAAAATTTCTGTTTGTTTCAATTAACTCATTTCTGCAGCTTAAACTAAACGCAGCTCTAGCCCCTGGTTGCTCTGTTCTGAGGCTGTTTCCTTGGATGACACTCAGGCTGTTCATGATCAGTTGAGCTATCTATATATACTGTAGGCTGAGTATCTGGACTGGGTCTTTGCATAACCACGTTTGTTTTGAGCCTTTATTGTCTTTAGGGCCCATTAGTTTATCTGAAGGAACACCATGGGCTTCTGAAAAATGTAGCGTTGGCCACAGTGCTGTAAATTAAAAATAAAAGCAATTTTAGTTAAGATTCATTTATACCAAATGAAATAACTGACAAGCTATTTTTTCTGACTGAATCCATATAACAACACAGTTGTGTTAATTATGTAGGGAATAAGTGATAAGAAAGCTAATTACAAGCACAGAAATATCTCTCCAAGTTCAGACAATATCATAATGAATGCCAAGGCACAGCAAAGCCACTGGAGTTCAGCTTCTCTTAAGTTTATCATTACTATTTTGACAAGATGATTTTCTTTGATTTTAAACTTTTTCTCTGGACTGTGAGCACAGCTCATGGGGTTATAATGGCAATAACTATTCCTCCAATTTAATTGAATCAAGAGCCTTGAATATGAGCCAGGAGTTTTCTATAAGATATGAGGTGAGGCAACCTGTAAGGATTTGATATGAGAGATAATATGTTATTAATATCTCTAGATTTTATTTCAGTTCCTTTAGTACTCTACATGGTTAATTTAAATTATATTTCATAAGACTTTGCCATAAGGAATAAAACATTGATTATTTGATTGTGTTAGAAATGTCATCTTAAAATACTTTAATGCCACCTCTATAAATTATTAAACAATTTTACAAATGGGAAAAAATATATGAAAATCACTTTTTTTAATATCAGAAAATCGCTTATTTTCCTCTCAGTTTAATTGCATTGCCACCATTTCTAGAACCTTATCAGATTATAATTAATGGTCTGGGACAGAAAACTAAATATTCCTCAAAGAATGCTGTAAGTCCTGAAATCAGCAGTGAGATTCTGACTGGCTTCAGTAGGAATCATAATTTCATTTTTTGTCAACCAAAGGATTAATGAAAGGTTGGGTGGCTTCTTATATGCAATGCAGACCAGATGGCTCAGAACTAAACGCTATCATAATCCAGTGTTCGTAAGGAAAGACACATGTATGGAAATGAAAAATTAAGGCTTGCCCTTCACCTGAGACCTCATCAGGGTCAGCACCCAAGAGAAGTGGACATTGCCATTCTTGCTGCTTGTAGAGATCCCTTTAGGAAAGACATGATGTGCAGAGGCAGAGCTGCATGAGTGACTTGGGCTGCCATTGCCATACTAATTTTGCCACCACCCATCATTCCTTACCCATCACAGACACTTATATACCCAATACCTCCATGGCTTCTTATTTTTCCTCATTCTTTTAGCGAATTTATCCTCACAATACCTCTGTGAAGGATGCAAATAAAACTGCCATCATTTTACAGACTGGAAAGTAAAACACCACAACTTAACTAAGACAAAAATACAAATACAGATTTGCTGCACTTGCCTTTCTGTTGTGGATCTATTGTTTACTAAAAACTAACTCAAGAATCCTCCCCTTCCACATCAAAAAACTCTGTTTATTTTAAATTCAGTAACTCCCAGCATATACCTCCTTATCCTCAATTTAGTGAAAGAAAAATGTTTTTCAAAAACACAGACTCATCTCTTTCTTTGTCATGAGAACTACTTGTCTTCATTCACTGGGCATGAACCCATAAAGATAACACTGTCAGTCCAGAAATATTAGCACCTGTGGAAAAATAGGCACCGTGGAGCTGTAGTAAACTTTGTAACACAATTGGGGGAAAAAGTTGCACAGCAGTGTGTGCGGAGGGATGCCAGATTAGGTCAGTCACAACTGTCTTCATGCAAGCCCCATCTGGTTTCAAGGCATGTGTGTGCCGGAACACGAAGCGTTTACGTTGAATGGTGAACAGGGTGGGGTTAACTGTTGGGAGAACTCTTGACAGATGCTGTGTTCCTGTTCCTTTTAGACAGCCACTTACCAGGGCCCCCAAACATTGCCCTTTCGGCGTGCCAGGTGGATCTGCTGCAGGCTCCCTGCTCGGGAAGCAGCTGTGCAGCAGCCACGGTGACAGTGACAGCCGTGACAGACTTCGCTCAGGACGGGAACCGCGTCAGCCTCATCAGAGCCGAACCAGTCGGATGGAGGGATTTGCTTTGGAGGGCTCACACGCCCAGGGATGTGAAGGTCAGGTCCTAAAATAAGCTGGAAAATGTGTCAAATGTAAATGAGAGGCTTTTTTAATTTTTTTTTCCTCCCTCAAAGAAAATGCAATGCTGATAACCCTTAACCACATAACACGTTTAGGATGACACCGTAAAATCACAGAATGGTCTCCATTGGACGGGAACTTAAAGATCACCTCATTGCAACCCCTCTGCCATGGGCAGGGACACCTTCCAATAGCCCAGGTTGCCCTAAGCCCCATCCATCCTGGCCTTGAACACTTCCAGGGATGGAGCAGCCACAGCCTCTTTGGAAAATCTGTGCCAGTTCTTCACTCACAGTGAAGAATTTCTCCAATCTAACCCTGCCCTCTGTCAGCAGAGTAAACCAAAACAGTTTTTTTATATACCAAGATAATGAACAGGTGCTTTAGCAAATTTAGGCTTGATTATTAGTCAACACATCAGTAAGGCCAAGTGCTGGAACGTAGATATAAGCAGGCATGTTTCTGTACACTGGAAGAGGAGATAGGGAGAGTGTGGGTTGAAGAAGGAATTAGCACCTTTTCAAGAAGGAAAAAGGGGGAAAAATGAGGCTTTGGAGAACATTTTCTGAAAAAGCAGAGGAAAGACAGTGCCTCAGACATGAGAGAGGAGAAGAGGGCTCAGCAATGCCATGTTTAGTGCGTCCCTGTGCTAAGAATCACTGAGACACCTTCGACAACACATGTGGCTGCTCCATCTTTTCATTTATCCCTGTACAAAATGTGCAAAATAAAAATAATAAGAAGCAATCAGGGATACAAGCCACACTTTCCCTGCAGAAAGCCTGGCTAAAGGAACATGGCGAGCAGGGACCAGCCCCTTGCCTGTGAAGCTGTTTCAGGGCCTCAGCTGGGTGGTTTGAGAGCTGTAATCCCACCACCCCAGAGAAATAACCAGAGTGCAGATTTGACTAAGCTAAATTTCTCAGAGCAGTGGCACATCCAAGCTGGCACATTTCAAGTAACTGAAAACAAACCCCAAGTGAAAACCACAATTTCCCTGCCCTAATTTTTGTGGATTTGCTCAGGAGAGAATGACGTTAAACTGGACCAAAAGAATTTTTGTCTTCAGAGGTAAAATGCCAAGTGTGGGACTGTAACCTTTCCTCTCCAGCACAGGCTTCTTTTGAACTTTTTAAGATTCTTAAATCAGAAATTGCAGCTAATTCAGCGGAATGCACTCACATACCCATATTTTTTTCTTGAAGTTAAAAATGCTTTCATTAAAATATGAAAATGTAGCAAGTGTGAAATTGAATTAATCAATTTTAATAATAAGTTCCATTTATCTCAGTTAAAGCTTGATCTACGGAAACATAATAGACATTACCTTCCCTCCTCCCCATTTTCCCTTTGCTGCTTTGCAGTTAATTAGAGGCCTTCATGTAACACAGTTCCTGCAACAAAGCAAGAAAAAAACCATGTATTAAAAGGCACATAATCTTTAGTCCTTCTGACTTGTTCAAATATTTTTGATTTATCTGAAAATTGAACAGAAATGGTGGGCAGAACATGCTGACACATTCAGATACCCGATAAAGAGGATTTCCTCAGCAAACTACACCTACCTGAAACCAGGAATTGCATCTTCTGCTGATATCATGCATGAAAGAGCAGAGCAGAAAGGACCACATGGATTTGTTTGTGCTAAAGTTTTACATAGGAAGTGTGAGGCCATGGAGAGAATGGGAAAATTCTCAGACACTTCTTCATTGTAGATCTGATACAAATTACCTCAGATCAAAAAGCTGTTCAAAGAGGTGTTCAGTTTTTCTTTACTCAAGACCATCACTCTAATAGTTTGGTGTGCCAGACACTGAGAGGATGTCTAAGAAGTGTTTCTGTGCCATGGCTAAGGGGCATTTTGAAACACATTGCCACAGGTGAGGAATGTTGTCAGAAACCATCGTTCTATCTTCACCCTCTTATTCCTGTATTTAATTTCACCTCTGTTGCCAAAAGTTAAGTTTTGCTTTGTCACAGAAAGATTGCACAGGGGTAGAGCAGCCATTCCTCTTCCCCGCTCCGTGGATCCTGGTAGAACTAACTGAATTCCACCTCTGGACTTCTCACGGGCAAAGAGAGAGCAGAGAATTAAGAGCCATGTCCAAAAAAATCAGCCTGGCAGGATGGATAAGGGAAAACCATAGCACTTCATCACTCCCACCAGGAGTGACTGGGAGCTCTTCATATCACAAATCACTACACAGCCCAAAATTACATTTCTGAGCAATGGACAGCTGAGCATTCAGCCATGGGAAAACACCTTCTTGAGCAGATGTGGCAACATGGCCCAGCACTGCCTGAGATTCAGGTATTACAGCTTCAAAGTCCTGTCTCTGGCTTTTGCAGGCTGCTTACAGGGTACCAAGGCTCTCACTGCTAATGCAAATGATTTCTGTTGTTATAGTAGATCCTTTCCTCTCTTTATACATGTGCCTAAAGCAGGTAAATCCAGCAGCCTGATTTGAGGCCTCATCACCGGTTTCTGATCAATAACCACATCAAATATATAAATCAGCCAATCAGACACTGCAACTGGAAGTGTAAGGTCAGAATAGGGACAGGTAGCTACTACTAAAACGTGTTAATGCTACTTAATTACAGCATACCTTTTACCACACTTCAGGCATTAAAAGTTGTACAATTTAATGAGCACTCTACTCTCCCGATAATTTCAGTGAATGATCTACTTCTTAACCAAAAGTTTTAATAAAAAAACTTCATATTGTTCATCAGAAAAAGAAAGACATTACATGAGGTGAATAAGAGCACTTTGAACTCCCCTTATTGCATGTGATTAAACTTCGTTCCTTGAAAGTGAAGCTTTTTTTATACCCACCCACAATCATGTTTGAGAAGTCAGACTGTAGTTTGTACTTAACCCATGAATCCTGTCCCTTATGTTTTGTGAGAAATAGTAATGAAGAAAAACTGCTGTGTAGACTGTATTCATTACACATTTCATTTTAACTAGGTCACAGTTCGAGACCTCCCAACAGGGAACTGCTACTCTTTCACTGATCCACACATTATCACATTTGATGGATGGTGAGTATTCTACTTTGAAATAATTTGGCTCAATTACTGCAGCTCTCAGTTTCTGGATGTGGCATGCATTTGGTTTTACATTAGAATATCAAAAGAGCGTTGTACTAATTTGCTTACATTGGGAAATGTCGTGCTTCGATAACATAAATGGTTTCCTTCCAGCTGTTTATACTCCTTTTAAGAAAAGGATTAAAAATGGATCAATCTTGCAGAAGCAATGGGTTTGAATCTGAATAATTTTTACAAGACCAAAGTCAGATTCCGAAATGTTCTTCAAACAGAACCACCACTAATGACTTTGAGGTGGTGTCTACAACACATGTCATCGTGCTAGTGACACCCCAGTGCCACACAAGAGAGTCATTGCATCCCTGGAGCAGCACAGCACAGAGGGACAGCCTGGTCCTTCCCATCAGTTTACTGACACCTGTCGTAAAGTCACTCATCCCCAGGATGTTCTCGATTTCTTCCACTTCTAGAGCTTGTTTTTATTCACAGCTGGATTTGACAGTCATAAACCTAACCAAAAAAAACCCCGTATAGATGGACATTCTGTCTCAGCTGAAGGATGTCCAGAAATCATAAATGCCAAATATCAAGGGAAAAGTGCAAAAATAAAAGTTGTACATCCTACTGTAGTGTCCAAATGACCTTCTATATTATCCAGCAATAAGCTGCTTAAAGACTTACAGAGAAAAAGTGGTACCTTTGTGTTTGACAGCCTGAACTGTACAGAACTTTTCCTCGTTGAACTTCCCTAATCATTCATGGATCTATTTATCCCAGCTAATTGACAACACAGAAAGTTTTTAAAGTTTTCATCTGGCAGGTTTGATCCAGAGTTGGTAATATTTCAGATCACATGCCAGGTTTGTCATTCCGCCTTTAACCTCCTAATGGCACAGATAATGACTTTAGGTGCACAGGGCCCACAGGGGCTCAGCAGGCATGATATCCCAAACCTGATATCCTAATGTCCCAGTTTCAGTCCAGCAGGCTCTGGAAGTGCATGTGAAGTGATGTCAAGGCTGAAGAAGCCTGTTGATGAAACATGAGCAAGAAAGGCAGTGATCCCATTAAAAATTATACATCTGCCTCAAATAAAGATTTCACCTAAATTGGGTAGTCTGAGCTCAGATATTATCTCTGCACATCTATGGCTTCCCAGTTTCCCTCCTGCTTTGCTGAACAGAATTTATAATGCGGTCAGGAACTTGTTTCATGCAAGTTTGGTTGCTTGAAATGTAGAAACTGCAGAAGAATTATGAGAGATTCAAAGACATTCCCATGCCTCATGTATCTGCAATTATTTCAACTCTGGGATATTAAACTAGATTGGAATATTATTTCAAATCTCTCTATACATTTATATTCTAAAATATTCCCTTTTGATTTAGGGCTAAGAATGGACAGTGATCTGCCAGACTGTTGTGTTTAGGGAGTAATAAATTACTGGAAAGTGCCTTTTGGAATGGGGACACCCTCTCAGCCATATAGCACATTTTTACATTACTTCCATGGGGAAAAAAAAAGGTCTAAAGTGAAATAAAGTAATTTTACTTGAATAACTCATTTTTAATCCTGTTATTGATAGCACACAAAAATGCTTCTAAGCAATTTATATTCTCTTTGAGCTGAGGGAGTTTGGAAAAACTCGTCCCTTTGTGTCATCCTGACTCAGAGTCACACAGGCTTGAAAGAGAAAAATCCCAGGATTAACTTGGCCCCTTGATAACTGCAGGTTTCTTCCTTGTGGGCAGACCTTCATTACTGCTCTGTCCAGTGCAGCCTTAAATGAGCCAAGCTGATGGGGCTTCTGCCATCTCAATAACTAGGTTATTTCACTAAGATATATTACATCTTGATATTCAGCCAAGTTTCTTACCCATCATTTCACAGTCCCATTACTCCTACTTATATTCCCATTTATTATTGTAAATAATTTCTCTTTCAATTAATATAATGATTATGCTACCTTATTATACATCAGTTAAGCAACTTCTCTGTCTGCCTACCCCAAAAAAAAAAAATGTTAACATGTTAGCAAATGATTTTATAGCTCTGCATTTAAGGAGTGGGGAATGCTACTTCTGCTTCTGTCCTGATACAAAACTGTAACCTGAAGGCAGAGGTGAAGAGAGGGGAAGATACACAATGAGGAAACAAAGATGAAATAAAAGCTATGAAAACAGAAAACTGGAACCTTAACTTGTTTTCAGAGTTTAAATTAAAAGCATTAAAATATAAAATTTTAACTTATTTAAAAATATGTATTTGAATATTTTTTTAAGAGGTGTATTGGAAAATTGAAAAAAAAATGAAAAATCAAAAGGCTGCTCTTTTTGGTAGTAAAATTTTCCTGCTGAAACAGTCACTTCCAGTGTATTTTGTAACTTCTATAGTGATGTTTTCAATGGCTCACATTACATCTGAGGTAGTTAGCTACTCATTAGACAACTGAAATACCTAACTCCCACTTCTTAATGACAACACTCCCCTTTGGTATTCCTCCTGCTAATATATGTCTGTAGAAATATTTATCTTGTAATCTTTTCATTCTTTTCACCAAAGGCAGTGACTGAAAATCAAAGAAGAATGTGTCATATTTTACAGCATAAGCACAATCAATTTGTGTATATTGGAGCGTAGATGTGAAATAGCGTTAATTATACCAGCTAAAATCCAGAGAGAGCACTTCCCTTTATAGCAAAGTACCTTCTAAATTAAACAAATGTGAAAGCCTGGTAAAGCAAAAGTATAGCCCTCATTACTAATTATGGCACATTATAAATATAAAAGCTTTTCATGCCATAAATTGCAGATTCTTAAATATGAAGTACTAGCTTAAAACTAAACATGCAGAAAATCCTTTTAAGGCAAAGTAAAAAGGGAAATATTTCTTGATTGCTGAACTATATACATCATCCAGGTTATTTTGCATTTTACCTTAAAAAAAAAAAAAAAAAAAAAAAAAGCTAAAAAGATTTTTCAGATTTCTCAAGCATTTGCACTAATCCATCCATCAATATTGTCTTTGGGGTTATGGTGCCATTTCCTGCACTATGGAAAAACTTGTCAGCTTGCAGTTCTGGTTGGCTTTAGTGGCTTTTATCATACTAGCCCACAACTAAGTCCTGGCAGGCACTGGGTTTTTTGATAGCCCATAGAAGTTTATATGTCACCAAGCATCCACTGACTACTCAATGTAACCCAACAGCTTTGCTCCCTGAAAACAACAGGGAGCTCTTTATCTGTAGATAAAGAGCACAAATTTAGTTTTGACTTCATGCCGTGACAAGAACTTGCTGCACCCCTTGGAAAACAACCCAACCACAAAGACAGGGAGAGGAACCCCTTCCCATCCTGTCCATCCATTGCTTCAGACTATTAGGGAAGCAGGATGGGGGAGTGCACTGTGGAGGGTGATTTAGACCCAAACAGTGGTGCCTGGTTCACAGAGAACACACAAAACTCCTTTGTGCAAGAGCTCGAGTAAGTCTACCTCATGCTTTTAGTGCCAAAGGCAATTTCTCAAATGTTGTCCAAAGAATCATTATCACAATTACAGTTGTATAAACATCACAAGAGTGTACCTATGTTCAATTATCCATTCAACTCATTCAAAGGCAGCTGAAAGGTTTAATTTAGACTCAGAGCAGGTTCATTATGTGCTGTGCAATCTGTGCCATGGCCTAATTGAAGGACTTGAAGAGACTTCCAGGAGGGTTGGATTGGGTCCACTGTCAGTGCTTAGTAAGCAGAAAATATCTCCCATAATGCAATGGCATATATATGCATATACAAATACAGTTTTATTCACCCAAGGGAGATGATTAATCTGGGTACAGCCATTCTGTTGCCTTATTTTCTATCAGTCTCCCTAAACACCTTTCCTTCTAAGATGATGCTGTAGAAGGAAACTGTAGAAAGTGCTCTCAAAAAAAAAAAAAAAAATATCCTCCCCCTTCTCTCTCTCCTTTGAAGATGTCCAAATGTAGTAAGTACTTGATGTTAAAAGAGATTATCTAATTTTTTATGTTGTCCTTGGTTCTGATCAATCTTAGCAGCAGCATCTGTGCAGTGTGCTCAGGATTTATGTACCTGATTAGAAAATAAGATGAGACAGAACCATTCAAAATCTTATCTCTTTATGGCCAACTTGACTAAGTTTTTCAAGATGAAAGATAAAGTCAGATGTCTTTTCTAGCAGGGAAAAGTCATTGAAGTTAAAATTCTTACTGTATTTTTTGTTACATAGTTTTCTATGGCTTTTATTCTGAAGAGAAATAAAATGTAGAAATATACATGCTAAAAAAGTCACTATTCTCAAGTTGTTTGTTCCTCTATATATGAAACAGTAATGGCCTGAAAAATATTGATGTTTGTATGGCAGAGCTTAAAAATAATCCTGTTATTTAGTAGGGATATTTTATATATTCCTTTTTACATTTTTTTTAATTCTAGGAAATGATAATGTTTATTATTAGCTTATATCTTAGTTTCCATATTACTTAATTTCATAAAAATCATGTTTAAAGCTAATTACAGTGCCTTAAAAGAAAGGAGATTAATCCATTGTTTTTAAAGATGTAAGTTGCTGGCTTGTAGAGAGAAAACTCCAGACACATATATAAAGTATATGGCTGCTGTTTTCTTTTGTACAAGATATTAGAATAAAATAGAAGTAAGAATAAAATAGAAGTAAGAATAAGAAAAGCTTGTGCAGTGAGAGCACAAACAGAAGAGGATCCTCTCCCATCTCCTGTAGTGGAAATCACAGGGACTGAAGGTGGTCCATGCAGAGGAGAAGCACTTGCAAAGTTATTAAAGTTATTCTGCTCCTGGCCCTACTCAGATGGAACAAGGATGCTCCTTACAGAAAAGAATGAAAGGCCTAAATTGTTCACCACCCCGCCTTGTACTGATTGCTAATCCATTTAGTGAGAAAGTTGTGCTTACGAGGAAGTCGTTGAGGGTGAGGTACCAACCTCATTTTAGCAGGTTTTCAGTAGAATCCCAGATTTTCACAGGAAGCCTTTACCTAGCCTCAGCCAGACTTGTAAAAATTGGTGATTAGTCACAGAAGAGGTTATCTGAGCGCAGATTTTCCTTTCCTTGAAGAAGATCATGCTCTAAAGCATCTGGTTAGAGCCCAAACATATTTATTAAGACCTGGAGGCAGGGACTTCTTCCCATTTGCTTTATATCAAATGTTTATCCTTTTTATCCATGCCCATTGCCATGGCAGCAGCTGGGAGACAGCTCCTGCTTTTCACAGGGATTCTTCTGCACTTCCAGCCAATAACTGCATCGGCGTTTCCCTTGGATACAGCGCTGGAGAAAAGCTTCCCTGTGTGTGGATTTTTCCCTCCTCCAAGGCCAGCAGCCACCAACAAATAACCAACCTAGGCAGATGCTCAGAGTCTCTGAATCCTCCTTGTTTTATGTTTCTTTGTGGCTGTTTAGGCGCTACGACAACTACAAAATCGGCACCTTCCTTCTGTGCCGGAGCGTGTCGCGGGCATTTGAGGTGCACGTCCGGCAGTGGGACTGCGGAGGCCACCGCTCTGCCACCGCCTGCAACTGTGGTGTAGCTGCCCGGGAAGGGGGTGACACCGTGGTTCTGGACACCTGCAACGGCCACTTTCGGGAGAGCAGACCCCAGCTGACCATCAGAAGCACCGAGGCACCGCCACGCGTCAAAATCCTAAAGTCCTACGGAGGCCGAAAAATAACAGTACGTGGATGGCTGAGCACTCTTGCAAAAGTAACAGTACATGGATGGTTGAGCACTCTTGTTGTTGCTGTGCCTTGAAAAAATGGGTTTAATATTTCCAAATTATTAATAAAGTTGCTGCAAAAATATCTACCTGAAGCCATAAGAGCACCCGCAGCAAAAGGCACCGCAAAACGAGGTGCAGGGAAGTAGCTGGTTAAAGTGTTAGTTTAACAAACCGTAAAACAAAACAAAACAAAACAAACGTCTCTGGAAATTTCTTGGAGACGTAGCAGAGCACTAATACTGTTACTTACTCTCTGCAGCACTGCAGCCAGCTCCCTGCTTGTTTATGCCAGGCACTACCCAACCGCACCACATAAAGCAAATTTCTTTGCAGAGCTCGCGATATAAATATTCAAGGAAACATCACAGGTAGCAGAATAATGGAGTTTTAGAGTGGAGCAGCAAGGCACTATTAGTCACATCCAGATAGCTCCCAAAAGCTATGAAAATGGGCTGCAAATGTGCAGCATTTGGTGTAATGTAAAGCATTTGCTTAAAAAATATATGGCCTCAACATACTTTGCATAAGTATCGCTTGTCCACACTAATCCAGTGAAATCACTGGAAGAATAAGAGCAGGCTGCTCTGGGGGTTTTGATGAGGAGAAGAGCCACAAATTATGGCCAAGAAGATAATTTTATCCTAGAGCTGTATCATCAAGATTTATTGCCATGAAATGTTTTGGATGAAGATCGGTCCACACTAGAGCCAGAATGATGCAGGGAGAGCCTATGCTTGGCTCTCCTTGTGATCTCGCTTGGAATAGATCTCAGGAAGGCAGTAACTGAAAGTATGTTAATTATAGAATAGAGAAAAAGCAGGAATCAAGCTGTCATTTCATTTTGCAACTAAATGCAATATAATAGCTGTTTTATTACTAGAATATTCTTAGCAAGGAAACCCGATTCTCACTTAGACCTGAGGAAAGTCTCAGGGAAACAAATCAGGACACAAATATGAATCCTGCTCTGATCTTAACAGGAATCGATAGGAACTGTGCAGCAGTGATCCCTGATCACACCACAGAGCATCCTGATTTGCTCAGCAGTTGTCCATCATCAACCTCCTGCAGCACAGGAGCCAGCTCTCCCCTGGCTCCCACGACATTCAAGGAGAGTTTGAATGGGGTTAAGTCACGTTTTTCTGTGCAAGGTGACAGCTTTCAGCAGCCAGTCACTACATATCTCTCAAAAAACCTTCTTCGAAGCCTCAATGAGCCAAGTTAATTCCAGGTGGGATATGTTGCCTGGGGC
Organism: Empidonax traillii; assembly: GCF_003031625.1. NCBI lineage: Eukaryota > Metazoa > Chordata > Aves > Passeriformes > Tyrannidae > Empidonax > Empidonax traillii. Next base: position 136,723 of record NW_020956580.1, read on the forward strand.
AGCAGGAAAGGAAAGAGTTACAGCCCTCCAAACTCCTGAAATAAATCCACACCTGGAAATATTAATCCAGACAGCACGGAAGACTGAACAGCTCATGCAATTCTGACTGCAAGGATTTTACACACAGCCCTGTAGGAAATACTCCTCCCTGCAGTAAAGCATGTAATTAGCAGACACATGTTTATGTGAAGAAGGAAATCAAATCCTACCCAGCACTGTGTCAGCTGCAGTTCTCCTGCTCTACCTATTAAACCATCAGAAAAAAGTTAAACCCATTTGAGTTTTATGTTGGGGGATTATTGGGATTTTTTTTTATATACTTACCTTGGGAAGCGAAACACAGGTACAGCCAAAGCGGAGGGACAGCTAAGAACATCTGAGGTGTTCAGAGTACTGGTTTTATATGAGGACTTCCATTATTCCCCAAGATAAATAATTTATTTTTTTTTTTAAAAAGGATGCTTTAAATGACCTGATCAAAACACAGAGAGACTGAGTCCAAAGCTGTGTCCCCAGCTGCCATTGCACTCCATGGCACTTTGCTGCTCTGCTCATGGAGAGCTCCTCAAAAAGTGTTTGCATGCTTGAAATGATGGTCAGGAAGCTAAAATGGGCAGCATTATTATTTAGTGGAGCTAATATGTAAACTCTAGATTCCAGCACAGGAATAAAAATATAAGCTTGTTGTTCCTTCACAGATATGAATAGATTTTGGTGGAGAGGAACTTAGAAGGGACCAAAAAATCCCCACAAAGAAAGAAAAGACATTATTTGCCTGAATAAATTACATTTAGGTAGAAGTCTATTAAAAAAGTTAATAATTATTTTGGAATTATTATAATGAGATTTTTACAATTCTAATGTATTTTTTAAGATTAACTGAAAACTTTTAATTTAGAATAAAAAGAAAATATTAAGGTTACTTATCAGGATAGTATGTTCCTGCTCCTATTCCTGGACCTGATAATTTTCAAATGAATTTTTTTTACCCATAAAAGCAAAGCAAACAAACAAAAATACATTTCAGGTGAGCAGATATTTTCTTTTTGCTTTTTGTCTTTTTATTATTTGTCTAGTAAACCAATCTGAAAATCCATTATCCACACAGTTACTTCTTGTTTTGAACTTTGCCTTTTTTTTTCTTTTAAAGGTCAGTGTAAGCCTACCACTAGTTCTTTAATGAGAAAATTGCTTTATCCACTTTAAAACACAATCATTTTCTGGGTAATCTGGCCTTGGAAAATGAAACGATTTTTCAGAGGGTAGAAAGCTGTTTTTCAAACTTGGCAGTTTATCTAAAGAAATTATTTCCCAGGCAAAGACACAAAGGTGGCCTTACTGTCATGGAAGTCACTTCAAAAATTAGCTGGTAACTTACCAGTGGGAAAACTTCAATGGACGCAATTATTAATTAAAAAAGAAAGTACTTGTGCAGTTTCATATTTATGTAATGCTATCATATATTAATACCATGGAATCTGAAAGCAAGATAAATAACAGCACAAATAAATATTTATAGTGTTCCTAAGCGATCTTAAATTACCTCCGCCATCTCTAATGTCCTGCTTTGATATTTTCCTTTATGGAAAGAGACATTTTTTTTATTGCGTGCAAAAGCTTGGTAAGAGCTTCAATTCACTGTTGTGGGTCTTTTTTTTTTTTTTTTTTTCCCCCTGCCTTTTCAGATCCTGTTCCCTTCGGGAGCATTTGTCCGAGCCGATGTGAGCGAGTGGGGAATGGGTGTGACAGTGAGGACGCCAGGCAGGGACTTCAACAGCACCCGGGGTTTGTGCGGCCTCTTTGATGGGATCAGCTACAACGACCTCAGCAATGTTCCTGAGGAAGACTTCGTAGAGGAGTGGAGGTACAAAGCCAGAGAGGATCCCACCCAGGAGACGCTCTGAGCAGTGTTACTAACGGTTTTGATGGGTTTATTTCATTGCACGCTCCCCTAAGGACCTGACAGAGAGATCTGCTTAACTTAGAGGGGAAGCCTGGAGACCCATTACCATCCCAACAGCACGGGGGCCTAATTTTCAGTCAGCACAATTTACACATCAGCACTTACTGGGAGAGAAGTTATATTCACAAGTGGTGTCCTGTTAACAGCTGTGTTGAGATCCCTCTCAGCTGTTTAAAAAAAAAAAAAAAAAAAAAAAGCAGTTCTCACCCACACTTGAAAATGTAGATAACTGACAATAGGGATTAATTAAGGGTTTGGTATTTCCCGTGTTCTTTTACTCCTGAACACTAATTACAATATGTGAGTAAAGATTAAATGTTACATTTTGACAAAGTGTGGTAATACATGTACCATGCTAAAACTTAATATCTACTCTGCTAATGATGACAGTGAGCTCTGAAAACTTGCAGTTTCTTAGACAAATGGTCTGGAACCAGAACCAGGAGTCTGGCTTTCTGACATGTTCCTCTCACTGTCCCTTTCCCTGTCCTTTACCCTATCTCTATCCCAAATTTTAATTCCTGTTGCTGAACTTTAAACAGGCGCAATAGGTGTTCCTAAAGCAAAAATGGGTTTGACTGTGGAGTCTTGTTTATGAATTATGTTTTGAAAATAAGGAAAAATGAGGCAAAACACTGTAACATACCATTTACTCTGTACATGGAAACTCAGCGCAATCCTAGAGGAACAATGAATTTTTAGAACTCTTGCATTTCAAAAAATTATCACTTCTACCATATTGTAGTGCTATTCAGTGGGCCTAAGCAATGGCTATCTAATCCCTGTTTTGACCTGTCATTGCAAATTGTAATATTTAGAATTCAACAGCCATCATTAATATCCTAATAATGTGATAGAGCTTTCCCCTCAGAAGGCAGATGGACAAATAGCTTTGTGCAAGAACCAACCAATAGCTCACTACCCAAAATGTGCTAACAAGTTCCTTAGGAGGACCTACTCTAATCAAGTTTGTTGGAAGATCTGAAGCCAAGGCACAATATAGAGGAATTTACCTATAAATTCCTAGAATGAGGAATTTTCTAGGGCTCAGGATATATGATGGAGATACTCCAGGGAAAGGAGGAGAAACTCCTGCTAAGTGAGAAGGGCAAGAGGGGTGATGAGCTTCATCTTGCAGTCCTCCCAAGGATGGATTCTCAAGCACCCTCCAAAACCCGGTGAAAAAAACCAAGGCAATGGAGAAACTATGGCCATCTCCAGAGGACACTGGATTGTTTTCTGATCCACCCACAGAGAAACGGTGCAGTAAAAAACAAAAGCTAGAGGGTGATTTTTCTGCTGCTGTTTTTAATTTGATTTTAAATAACCCTCAAAGTGTGTTAGGCTTTCTCCAGCACCTGAAGCTACTCTGAGTGCCCACCATCTGGTGCTTTCCCTGGCTCCCACCTCTCTCAGGCAGCTGCAGGGCTCTGAATGACACAGATCTGGTTTATGCATCAGTTTTCCAACACAACTTGTAAGCAATAAAACAACATCAGAACTTCCTAGCCCTTAAATAGTGACAGGCAAAGAAGAACTGAGTTTTAAAGCACATGTAGTTTAAGCAGGTGAAATAATTTTTCAAGCCTTTTTTAAAATACACCAAGAAAGAAGCAGAAATGCTATGAATTTTGGACTTTATAATATTATCCAGCTCAGTTTAAAAAACTTATCTTTAGTTTTTCCTTGATTGTAGTGGGCAGCTCAGAGGAATGATGGTGTGGTTATCTTATGAAGGGCACAGAAAGCTTATCCCAGCTCACTGAGGTGTTGTTGGTATGTTCATGGCTGTGAGGAAGGATGGGGTTTCCAGCGGTTCTATCATTTCCACAGCTTCCATTAAATCCAGTTGACCAGGGCTGACCAAAAGAAGGCAATTGGTTTCACATAGGATTAACAAAGGATTTTTTTTCTCAACAAAATGGCAAGGCAAAAGAGTTTCATTGTACTGAAATTTTTGCTTGAGTGTTAAGATCCTGCCCTGATTCTGGAAGTTATTTATTTATTTATTTATATATTAGGTAAATTATATTTACCCTAGCCTCTAGTTTTTGTAGTATTATACCAAAGGAAGAACTAATTCTGCTGTCTTGGTTTAGGGTTGCAATTAGGAAGGTTCAGGTGCAGGTAACCCCTCTATTTTAGAGCTGGAGGAATGGTGGGTGCAGGACGCCCACTCAGACACTAAAATATGTTGTCCAAAGGGCTGATACCACCTCAATATCCAATATGTTTTATTTTCCTAGATTGTAGTAAAGCATCAAATAACTTGTGCATTTCCACGAGCCTGAAAAACATCCAGTTGTCTCACTGTATTCTGCTGTGCCCAAACACTGGCAAAAAGGGTTTCATAAATATTTGTGCTTATCTTTCAGGAGGAGAAATTGGTTCATTTTGCCAGTGTCACTGAGAGGCTTTATTTCAAAGTTAGGGTTGTGTCAATGACTAAAATAGTGATATCACATATGCAATTTTCAATATATTTTGGAAAAATTGGATAAAGGAAATTACAGTTTTCAACAATAATATCTAGTTTCTGGCTCCAATATGTTGACAAATGCTCTCACTTTCCTGAAACCTCAACATTCTGGCTGCAAGACAAAATTAATGCCAAAATAATTTAAATTTTTGGTGCTATTTCAAATTTGTCTGAAAATGATGTGCTGCCAACTATTGGGACAGGAAACACATCCTTTTCTATGAAGCTCTAGGATTCCTCCTGTGCAGCACAAATAAGATCAATAAGAGATATGAAATTTCTAAAAAATCTTTAATCATGACTATTTATTCAAGCTGAACTTTCTAGAAGTTCATCCATCATTAAAGAGGGACTAAATTAAAAAGGGGGGGGGGAAATCACCTCATCTTATATGATAGCCTAGCCCTCTGATCAATATAAATATAATTAATATATAACTAATATATAAAATATAATAATAAATAATAAATAAATAAATAATATAGATATAAATAAATAATATAAAACTGCTTTGTGTTGAAAGAAAAACTCAAAGAAAAATCCATTAGAAGACAAGAATGAAATGAAGTATGCATAAAATTTAAAAAAAAAATAAAAATAAAGAAAACCAAAACATTTAAAAGAAGAAAGTGATCCACATCTTAAAGGAAACGTGGAAAGCAGAGTGCAGGCAGATAAAGATGGTTTTCGTAATACAGCACTTGAAACAAATATGGCTTTTTTGTGGTTCTCCAAGAGTTATCTGGGTCACACCAGGGACAAATCTAAAGCCTTATTTCATGTGTAATGCACAAAGGGTAACCTGCACCTCAAAGAAAGTTTTGAAAGGAGAAGTCAAGCAGTTAGGCAATGCTCCAGAAAAGCACTTAAGCATCTGTTACTAAAAAGTCCCCATGTAGTGCTAAAAAACATACAGGACAACTGAAGAAGGGCAGTGCAAAAGTGACTAAAGAAAACAGAGATCAAACTTAAGCATTTTCTTAAGTACTTTTTTAAACTGGGAATTTATACATATCCCAGCCTCAGGGAAAGAAAGTTTACTTGGTATTATAAACTAATTTGCTGAAAGTTTCCCCCCCTCTAATCCCTTTCTATTTTTAAATTAGAATAACTCCAGGGAAGAGTTTATTTGACAAGACTCCGGCACCTTCTGAGGGGAAGCAAAGGAGAAGTTACTGCAGATGTCAGAAGGGAAACACAAAGTCTGTGCCTGTGGCAAACACTCAGAATGCCTTTCAGACTCCTTTCCCTGAGCCCTCTGGTTGCCATTATGACCATGTGGATTACACCTCTGCAATCCCGTATCTGGATGTTACATCTGAGTTTGTCACTCACTCGGAAACAGAGTCTGCCTTAAGAAAAGATGAGAAACCATTGGCCAAGCCTTTGGAGCAAAGATATCTGCCTAAATCGCTCCAAAAGAGAGGTAGCCCCCAGGTGCAATTAAAGCCCCTCACACGCAATATACCCATGAATAGCAACAGTTCCATTAACTCTACCAAACCAACAGGAGACCTAAGGAAAGTCAAAAGGCAAGATGACTATTATGAACACTCCTCCTTTCACCCATCGCATGGCCCAACCCAGAGAGACTCGGAGAGATTTGCGTATTTTTTCCCTGAGGATTACTTTGAAGGGGTTCGGATGAAACTTCCACTGGCCTGGCCCACTCCCAATGGCCTGACTGCTGCCAAAGCTGGGGAGATTTGCCACCAAATTCTTGCAAATTCCACCGTTGGCTTGGCGTGCAAAGACCTCCTCGGAAAACATCTGGATGAGGCAATTGAAATATGCCTTTTAGACCTGCAGCTCAAAGATGACGTGGCTTGGGTGAGGGCACTGATAGCCCTTTTGGAAAATGAATGTGAAAGGAGAGTGCTTGGCAACAGAAACAGTGTGTTTCGTGCTGGGAATCAGCCACCTGGTCCCCTTGAAGAAATCCTCGCCGCCCTGCGGTGTCCTGCTCTCTGTAACAGCAAGGGACACTGCACAGAACTGGGCTGCCAGTGCTTTGAAGGCCACAGCTCCTATGACTGTAGCATTGCCAAAAGTAAGTAAAAAATTCTTTCCATGATACTGGAATTACTAGGTAGAACATCTGCACAGAGTTGTTTGCTCTTCAAACAGTGCTACCGCTAAGGTATTTGATGAATTAGTAATCAGGTTCTGACCTTGAAGAGCCAATCAAAATATCTGGTTGGCTGGTCCTTCACATTTTTTTGCCTCAGTAACTTTTTAAAAATGGATTTTACAAGCCCCTTAGCAAATTGGTTTTGCAGAAGTGATTTTCTTTACATCTGATCTATCACCGGCATGCTGACAAGCAAGCTTCTGACAAAAAAGGGTGTCCTACTCACCTTGTGGTCAATATTCATGTTAACAGTGTATAGATACTTCTTTTTTTTTCCTGATCAACAGGGAATAAAGTTTGAACATTTATTTCAAACACTGTACTAGTATCAAAATAAAAATTAAAAGTGACAAAATGAGCAGGTAACCCTGCCAAAGCCATAAAATAGCTACAGGACATACCTGAACCTGCAGACCTGATTCTGCAAATATTTATGAATTACACAGGAGACCACCCCACTGGGTTTGTTTCTTCCTTATAGCTCAGCTTCTCAATGGATAAATCCAAGTCCAACGTGAGGACTGACAGTGCTTTAAACTAAGCACATGCATAAATGTGAGCGCTGATTTCAAGATGTGAACTCTCCCTCAGCAAACCCCGTAAGCTTATGCTTGAAGTTACAAAGAGGTGCTTAAGGCTCAGCCACACAGCTTAGTTCCTGCAGCTTAAGGAGTCACACTACTTCAGCTAAACTGAGATGACAAGGTGTGCTCTTTTAACCCATCCCAAATGGGGTGGAAAGGGTTTTTTTTCTACATTGTTCTGTATTTAGGGCAAGTAAAACTCATATCTGGTGTCAGTCACCGTGGCTTAGCTGAGACATCCAAGTATCCATCCAGTCCCAGGAGCTCAGTGGCGCATCTGATGCCCCAACACATTTATTAGCTACGATGGAATTACCCACTTTTTTCACAATAAACACGTCTTCAGTGTTAGGGTATTAAAGTGGCTAAAATATATCTTAATATTTGGGTTTTCTTAATGGCAGGCTAAAATTTTGCAGAATTATTTCCTAAATATGGAGGAATTCATTCTCTTTCACACAGGGAACAACTGACACCTGGGACTGAAAAGCAAGATAAGCAATTTATAAGTAATTTTCCAACATACAATTCAATGTTTAACTTCATTTCTCTGCAATGTGGACAGGTTAGGGGGCTTGCTTGGGCCAGATTTTAAAATTTTATTTTGTTATGGTTGAAATCTCTCAGATTAGAGGAAAATAGCTTCAATATGACCTTTCAAGTAAAAGCTAATGGCACCTTGTCTTCTTGCTGTGACATCAAATATAAACAGAGACAGAATACAGAGCACTGCCTGGGATTGCACAGGGAGGTGAGAACTGGAAAACAAACACTCATCAGCTCTGGCAAACACCCTGAAAGCCATTACTACTCCCTGGTCTGACTGCTTGCTGCCTCAGCTTTGTACACTTTTAAGATTCAGCTGGAGAGGGTGCTGGGCCATCTTGTCCAGACCATGCTTTTATCCAAGAGTTGTTGGAGCAGATGATCCTTGGGGTGTCTTCCAAGCTGGTACTGCACGATCCTATGATTCACTTTTCTCCAACTGAGGCAAATGTGGTAGTTGGTCTTTGCTTCAAATCGTTTCTCTTTTGTGAGTCTGGCTTTTTAGAGCTGCCAGTACATCAACCTATTACTTCTAGATTTCCAGTCACTAGCATTCTGCCCCTCCCTGGCAGACTCCTGATCCCTCCAGAGCCACTGATCTGGAAACCTGCTCCAGTGCTCCTGTGATCCCACAGGGTCTCCCTGGGAGAGAGGGGCTGAGTTTTTCAGCACTAGACACCAAAGCAGTGAAAGACCAGAACATGCTGGGAGGGTCATAGTTCAGACAGCCACGCTGGGTGGCTCCAGATGCCAGCAGAGAGCAGGACCTGGCCACCACATTCATCCTTGTAATACTGGCATAGAGACAGCGAGATGGAAAAGTACCTGAAGTTGAATCTGATTTTGAGCAAAATTGAGAATAAAAACCCAGAAAAATTAAACCAAAACCAAGGTAACACTTGTCGTGCTTAATTTTCAGGATATTCTCCCTTGTCTTCGGTATAAATGCAGATAAATTAAGAGATAACTTCACATAATAAGTTTGTTTCAGCATTAACTATGGAGAGGGAAAAGCACTGCCACAGCCTAGAGTGAATTGATGTGATAAGCTGCAATGAGCTCCATGTATTACAGACTATCTATTAATTCATTTATGAGTGATTTTGAATATTTTTTTCTTTATAAACAAAAATACAGAAGCTTCATATATAAAAAGTTACCTGATCTTGTAGATGCAACGTAAAGCAGACCTGTATATCCAGCCAGAGGTCAGACTCCCTACAAGGAGAAATAAAATCTTAGTTCTGGCACGCCAGTCTCTCTGACATTATAATACTTAGAAAAGGTCATGTAGATAATTTTGTACAGACAAGCAAGATAAGCATTAGTGTGAGCTTCACCTTTAGCTGTTCTTGATTTTTGAATTTTGCTCATAAGATATCTAAAGATATTTGCTTGTTTTCACATTTTGTAGGCAGAAATGTTCTACACAGGCAGCACAAAATAGAATCATTCAAATTAGAAAGGTCCTGGGAGACGGCTGAGTCCAACCACTAACCCTCTTCACCACGAAACCATGTCCCCAGGTGCCACATCTTGATGGTTTTTGAACACTTACAGGGATGGTGACTCAACCACTTGCCTGGATAGCCTGTGCCAGGTCTTGACCACACTTTTGGTGAAGAAATTTTTCCTAACATCCGATTTAAATCTCTCCTGGCACAACTAGAGGCCGTTTCCTCTTGTCCTATTGCTTGTTACTTGGGAGAAGAGACCGGTCTCCACCTGGGTATAATCTCCTTTCAGGAAGTTTTAGAGAGGGATAAGGTCCCCCCTGAGCCTCCTTTTCTCCAGGCTAAATGCCCCCAGAGCTGTTTGCATACATACCCCAACACAGAGGGATGTGACTCCTCTTTTCAGGGAAATGTAGAGTGGTATCACACAGCAACAATGCACCTCCTGAACGGCAGTTCAAAAGACTGGAAGCCCTCAGAACTGAAGTCCTGTTGATGTCACTAAAAACCAGGATTTCACACCAGAAAAGGCTGTTAGAGGTGAAGAATTAAGATCAATCTCAGAAATAAAGCTGCTTGTTCCAACCAGAACAGCTTGAGCCCCCTTCCCTGGCAGTTCAGGCATCCTGACCTGGATGGCAGCACCAGGCAATCAGCACTGTGCAAGCACAGGCAGGATAAGCCTTTGGGCTTTGTGACTAATAAGTAGGGGTTCTGTGGGAAGGGAAAAAAAGTAGGAGAAATTAAGAATTGAATTAGGTTTCCATGGGACATCTAAAACTGCTGCCTCTTCCACTTTCTTTTAAAAAAAGACAGGATCAAAGAAACAGAAGGATATACCTTGATTTTGGAAATGATGAAAGTTTTAAGTGCCATTGTTAGGAAAAAGGGATTTTCCAGGAGAAGTTACAGGAGTAATGAAGGAGAAGGCAACTCCTTTTGCTGGCTATATATTTTCCCATCAGTTCCAAAACAAATCTCCCTCTAATTTTCTCAGGCTGGAATTATAGATGTGAATTAAAACTCCCCCAAGATCAAGGAGGCCATCAACGTAATTCAAATACCTTTCCCAAGGTCACCCAATCTCAGCTACGCTGCCAGTGCATAATAATATATTCTGCCACTGGTTTTGACCAGCAAAAACACACACAAAAAGATGGCCATGCAGTTTTTTTATGGATTGGAATACAAGCCATAACATATTTGGAATAATTTAAAATGAAAACATGCATAAAGAGAGAAGATATAAAGTGTGGCTTGCAGACAGGCTTTCTCCTCTGCTCTGCCTTACTCCAACAGGAGCAGTCCAGGTGGCCAGAGCTATAATTACCCTCACATGAAAATCGCAATTTGGAGTTGAAAGGCACCTCTGAAATTTGGCAACGCTCCAGAAGCTTAGACTTTCTTAATGTTGCTTAACATTTCATAACCCCCAGCCCCTCCAACACCTGTATAAGGTGCTTAAAATGTCATTACCACCTGTAATTAAAGGCAGAATCCAATTACAGCAGATAGCAAATCAGATTGGTGCTTACCATTTGTATATATTGACCATGTTGCTTATAAAAAAAAAAAAATCAGGACTAGTAAAGCACACATAGAGCAATGTAATATGCAGATTGTATGAAGCTCTAAAGAGCAATTACAAGATAAAACGTAATGAGTAATAATAGGGACAAATTAGTTTCAGTGAAGTAATGACACTTGAAGTTTAAATTTCTATGTGGAAAGTTCTGGGGGGAAAAAATAGCCAGCACAGAAATTAAAGTGAGCGAAAATGACAGTGAGAAGGTGAGAAGTTAACGCTTACCTACCTCACTTATGGATATCCCATTTTGGTATCAATGCATTTCTGTAACATTATTAAGAAGTGCTGTGAACTCAACTGCATTTTCAGAGCTGTGAACCACAACCACACAGGTCCCTCAGACCCATCTGCCACAGCAGTTATATCGATTACACTCTGGTATTTTTAGTTATCGTATAGACCTGTCTGAATTCATCAAATTTCTTTGGGCTGAGTCTTGTTCATGTGTTCTAATTATATAACATAAATTAAAGCACTAAATATTTAAAAAAAAAATACAGTGAGCAAAAGTATGGGGTCAGCTATCATAGTTCCTCAGGTGGGGTCTTCTGATGGAAAATAACTCTCCCTCATGGAAGAATAAGCTCAGAGCTTTGACCAAACTGGGACTGAAGATGAGGATAAAGTATATACTATAGAAATCTCACCAGTTATATAATTTTGCTGTATTTTTAAGCATAATTCCCATTCTCAAGGGAAAAACATGAGGAAGGCATTTAAAGAAAAGATGTAAGTTGTTTTGAGATCCTCAGGTGAAAGGGGACGAGTATTTCAGTCAGTTCTCTATGTCAAACTCCAATCTGCTTTGGAGACTTTGTATAGGAACACACAGACTGAACTAAACACTTTTCTCCCACTTCTATCAATTTGCTGATCTTTAAATTCCAGATCATAGTGATTATTTAAGGGCTGTCAGTAAATGAATGCTTTTTGGCATTTGCAATATGTGTTTTGATGACATGATGGGTCACAACGGTGCAGACGGAGTAATTGGGGTGTATTTGGTCAATTGGTGCCCTCCACAAATAAATTAGACTATACAAAGTAAAAGAATGCATATTAGACTTCTCAAAGAAAAAACAGTTCATCTCCAAAATCATCAGAATATCTAAAATGAAACATAAATACTCACTGTGTATAATGCTGGTGGCATCTGTCTCTGGGACCAGCCTGTGGTGCTGCTGTGACCAGACCTTCAAGGGAGAATTGCATTTTATAGCACCACAGGGCCCCAAAAATAGAGTTACCTGAAAATGTGGAATTTCTATCTGACCCCCTCCACAGGAATTGATCCTTTTTTTTTTTTTTTTTTTTCAAATTGCTTAGATTAGTAAACAAAGAAAAAAAAAAACCAAGCTTTTCACTAATATGGCAAAATATGTTATAGAGCAGCGAGGAAGCAATACACTTTAGCAATTCTATTGATTTTTCAAAATTGGATTTCAAAGGAAGAGTCAAACATGCTTGTGGGAACAGCAAACACCATGCTTACTTGCTCTTAAACTTTTCTGGCCAAAGAGAGTGTTATTGCTATTTAAAAAGAAAGAAAGAAACAAACAAAAAGTCAGTTACTATTACTGTGATGAAGTTACACTATCAAGAAAAAATCAGGTCTTTATTTACAAATGTTCATTTCTTTTTCCTTTATTCTCATTTTCTCACTAATTATTGCCTTTCCCATTCCACAATGTTGACTTTTCCTACCTATCCAGATGGGGGAAGTTTGAAAGTTTCCAATGCCCGAGCCCACCCCGTTCCTTCGAGTGTGTATGTGAGGCAGTGTTCTTCTATTAAAGTTTACAAGCTAATGCATCTGTTTCTATCAAATACATTTTTCTTCAACAATAAATTCTGTAAAGCAGAGAACACTTCAAGCAGATCTCCATGTACTGCTGCAACATAAACCACGCTTTAATACACAGCTTCCATCCCACTGGGATTGCGTTCTTTACACAGAGCTTAAAGATATTAAGAATATATTCTTATTTCCTTTAAGCTGGCATTAAAGAAGTTTCACTAAGATATCAATACTCTGTAAAAGAGGTTCTTTAGAACTTGAAAATGAAAACTTTTCTTTTGAGACCTGTTATCTCCACTTAATATCAATTTTTTTCCTCAGCTTACTGAGAAATATTGGAAAATAGGTAAAGAATAAATATGAAGGTACACATTATGCAATTCAACATTTTATTGGGTTTGGTTATTCAGCTTTTTCCTAGTTAAAACAATTTATGATTTAATACTGAAAGCAAACTGGGGGGGATCTTTTAAATGTTTATTTACAAAATACACTTCCTTTCTCCCAGACATCTAAAAATGAGTGGTTCTCATGATCAGTGATTTGCTCAGAGAAGCTCTGGATGTCCCATTCCTGATAATGTCAGGACAGGTTGGATGGGGCTAAGGGCATCCTACATGAAGGAAGTTATTCTGCAGCATCTCAAGGTCTGGGCCATAAAAATTTACACAATTACATTCTTTTCAAGCTAAAAATAGAGTTTGTATTAGCAGTCATAATTACAAAAGCTATAATGAGTAAATATCAAGCTTTGAGGTTACATTTTTAAACATAGGACTTATCCACTTTTGAAACCAGAACTTTTGTGCTTTTAGAAGGAATGCACACCTCCAACCACAAATATTTTAGTAAGAACTACGAAACTTACAAAAGAAAAACAGTTCAGAATCAAAAGAGAAAAAACCATGAGCTTTACCTACCATTGATGCATTCTGAGTGACACCCAGGCATCCTGCTTTATATTGATGGAGACTCATTTTTCTCTGTCACATAAAATATATTTTGTGGGCAATTCTCAGGGACTGACAAAGTTCATGCTAGTTTTGAAGCTTTTCTTCTTTTCATAGCGATTTTACTGTAGTTTTTGGTGGTGCAGATACAATAAACAAACATCTGAAAAGGCAAACATCAATATCAGCCTTAATCTACTGTTTTAACTCCCAGTCCTTTCCATTCGAAGCACAGACATGGCTGAGCAGGAAGAGGGCTATTAGCTTTATAGTTACAAAGTCAATAGAAACCGAATTTTAAAAGGATATCAAATCCTCATGATAAGGGACATGGAAGGTTGCATGCCCAGTGATCCATGCTATTCCCTGCAAACCAGATCAGGGAGATTAGTCTTTCCCGGCGATTAGTTTATTTGCTTTAATGCAAAGCAGGGAAAGTAGTGCAGTGAAATGTTTTTTTTCTGAAGGATAGGAATTAAATTGCTAGAAAAGGTTATAAAATTATAGGTCTGATTTAAACTGGCCAAAGCCAGACACTTCAGAAGCATGCCTATAACTTCTTTACATCAGGCTGTTTACAGGCACCACAGGAAATTTCAGCCTTAAATCTTGTTAAATCCAAAAGAAAACAAAAAAGCCCTGAACAAACAACTTCCTTCCCCAAATACTCACATACACACAAAATAAATAACAAATTCATGACGATTTTTGAACTACAGAATTAAAACCTGCAAACCAGTCTAAGGTGTGATTTAAACTGGCCAAAGCCAAAAATTCAGAGCAAATCTGTAATGCCTTTATATCATGCTTTACATTGTGTAAAGAGCCCACAACCTACCAGTGCAGAATGTTCAACCATGAACAAAAAGCCAAGTGCAATAACCAGATTTTATTCTAATTCAGTAACTGTAAAGATGGGAAAATTACTAAAAGCAACCAACTGGACACTGTTGTTAACATAAGGACCAAGATGACACCCACAATGACTCAAATCCCTTTGAGTGGCATCACTGCAGTCATTTGTAGGAAGCCTCAACGTGCTGCCAAGGGTTCTACCCTGAAGTGCCTTTGAGGGACAAAATCTGAGAGCTGCTTTGGTATAAGAGCCATGAATGCACAACCAGCACCTTACATTATATCATCTCTCAAGGCCATCTAGGAAAGAGGAAAATATTCTGTAGTCAACAGCACACTCCTTTTCTATTGCTGCGGTAAATTGCCAGCAAGCCTTTTAAAAATAGAAGGATTAAGTAAACCTAAAATGTCATAGTGAGATTTCTAAAGCAAAAAATAATCTACCATATTGTTGCAGCACATGGATGCTTTCAGTGTGAAATTGAGCCAGGCCATTTCTCACATGCAGGGAGTTCTTGCAAAATGCTTTTTCTCACACCCTCCCAGGGCTGGCTTATGCAATCCATACTGGATACCAGAGACCCTCAAAGCAGAAAACCAGATTCACTCCATGTTAGGAAAGATCATAGGTCTAGAGTTTGGTACTATGTAAACACATAATCATTACATTGGAAAAGATCCCTAAGGTCACTGAATCCAACTATTAACCCAACACTGCCATTTTCACCACTAAACTGTGTCCCCAGGTGCCACATCTACAGGTCTTTTAAATACCTCAAGGGATGATGACACCATGGCTTCCCTGGCCAGACTGTCCAAGCTGTGAGATAACTAAGCATCAAGCTGCTCTGATACAGGACTCTCATAGCTACAGTAGCTGAATGTCCACATCCACAACAGCAAGCTCTGGCATGGCAGCACATTCAATCAGCTGCATGATTTCAAATATAAGGCAACTGGACATTATAGGTCATTTTCTTCTGCACTTCAGCAAAGCTTTGACCAAACTCAGCACTTATGGTCTGGTTCTTGGTTTGCTCTTCATTACCTGGATTGCTTATTTACCATCCTCTTCAAGAGAAGCAGGGCAGTTCAGTTCCTTCTCTTTATTCAAACAAAATTCTTGATGGTATCAATTCCAGATCTGCTGCTCCAGCCCAAAGCCACAAGTGTAGCTTTCAAACACTGCAGAAGAATGTTTATCTGTGCTGGGATATTTTTCTAATCAAAAGTGTAAATCCAACATGAACCATATCTATCCATCAGTAAGACTTCAATAAGTGTGGTTTTGCAAAATTCTTGATTTGGTGTTAACTGTCTCCATTTTACTTCTACATCTGTGCATATTATTTACAAATACACTGCAACAAATACCTATAAAACCAACCATGTATTTGGGGCAGGAGGTTCAGTCTATTATATAGCCTTGTCAGGTTTGATTCATGTAAATGCTTACAGAATGAAAGTGCACTGTCAACAGCTCTGAATTCACTGTTCTTTCCTGAAAATTCCTGCTACAGGTAAAGCAGAAGGAGGGGAAGGGTTCCTGTCTCTCGAGGGAGGCACAATACAATGAAACAGGGCAGATGCCTTATATCTGACCACCTGAGGTCTGGAGGCCTTTGAGATTTCCATCTTCAGAGCCCTCTCTCCTTTTTGTCTTGAGGCAGTTTCATTAAGACCCAAGATTTTTTACTTTTTTTCCCACAATATTTCCTGCTGTTCATCAGTGTTCCACAGCAATGCTCTGCCAGGTGACAGATGAATTCTGTGTACTTGCTGCGTGTGCAGACCAGGCATTAGAAATGCAGTGGGATGCCCATGCCTGAGCCAGAGAATGTGAACACAGTTTTTCAGTTCCTCCACCATAACATGACTGTACCCTATCACCCATCTGAGCCTCGGGTACCAGCCTGAACTTCAGTTTTTAATATACTAATAAAAGTTGAAGTACATTTTTGGCCTACAGGCCATACAGGGAAAAGAAGAAGGATGTTTGGTCCTGGATTTTGTTGTATTTTGACATTCACATTCCCTAAACATAAATCATTAATGTTCAAATAGATCATACTTCTCACTAGCTTGTTCCCTGAACTGCCTGATTTCCTACAGATTTGTCTCCTGCCTCTAACTTGCTTTTCTACAGACATCAGACATCCATCCCAGGTCTCCATAACCTCTGGATATCTGCTCTTTTGCCCTCGCTCTCACCTTTGTGACATTTCCCAGACCTTTTTATTGCTCCTGTCTTTCTCCCCTCCAGCCTTTGGCTGAACTACTTGCAGAAATTTTGCTGAGGTTTTTCAGGCTCTCCAATATTTCCTTCTGATGTCTTCACCCCTCTAGCCTTCGAGTGCATGCTGTGCAGAGTCTTATTAATTACCCATCCACTAACACAAGGAATGATGGACAACTGAGCCTTGATTCCATCACCCCCAGCAAGAGCAGGATCTGTGTGTTTGAGTGCCCAGCTACCGACCGTCACAAGACTTTTCCAAAGCCAACGTCATGGAGAATCAACAGAGTTGAAAAAGATCTCTGAGATCATCAAGTCCAACCCTTGATCCAACACTGTCACAGTTACCAGACCACGGCACTCAGTGCCACATCCAGTCTCATCTTAGAAACCTCCAGGGACAGAGAATCCACCACTCCCTGGGCAGCCCATTCCAGTGCCCGATCACTCTCTCAGTAAAAGTTTTTCTTCCTAATATTCAACTTAAACCTCCCCTGGCAGAACTTAAGACCGTGCCCTCTCACCCTCCTGCTGGTTGCCTGGGAGAAGAGACCAACATGTGATATATCTCCTTTTAAAAACCCAACAAAAATAACAACCACTGTCAGTATTTAGGTGCTGCCTATACTGAGGTCGCAGGTCTGAACTAGAATATCCATTTCTTTAAAAAAAAAGGAGACATTGACTTTTTTTAGTTGTTGCCAAGTAGTGTTTATATTGAGTCAAGGACTTTTCAGCCTCTCATGCCATGACAGTGAGCAGCCTGTGGGTGCACACAGAGATGGGAGGGAACACCGCCAGGACAGCTGACCCCCACTGACCAAAGGGATATCCCATACCATGTGGCATCACTCTCAGTATGTAAACTGGGGGGGAAAAGCTGGCCAGGGGCTGCTGCTCAGGTACTGGCTGGGCATCTGTTGGCAAGTGGCGAGCAAATGCATTGTGCATCACTTTTATGTTCTAAATATTTTGTCATGATTATTATAATTTCTATTATTTTCTGCCTTTTCTCTGCCATCAAACTGTCGTTATGTCAAGTCATGCATTTTCACATACTTACCCTTTACCTCCCTGATCCTGCTGGAGGGGCAGTGAGCGAGAGACTGTTTGGTGCTTAGTTTCTGCCTGGGGTTAAGCCCTGACAAGTGTGCACAGAGAGGTTTGAGAGAAACAAATACGAAATTCTGTGCTCACACTGTAAGTCATTGAAAAAAAGATTACCCACCAAGGCTGGGCAATCTTGTCCTGACCCTGACCCAGCAGTGTGCTCACAAAGATGTCAGGAAACCCCTGGAGAAGTGCACGGGTCTCATCAGCAAGCAACTGACCTGAGAGTGCTTTCGTGGAACAGGAAGGGCTGCAGGAGCACATTTCTGTGCCTCACTCCTTCCCAGGCTCTGAGATTCTACTTCAACCACAGAAGGCTGAAAATCTGCAGTGATAATGAAAACGTTAATGCAATCTGAGCTACCTCAGTACTAGTGGGGCTAACCATTAAAATCTCATGAAAAACATAATGAAGCATTTTTTTTTTTAATTTTTATGCACTAACCACAGAAGAAGGCAATTTATCAAAACCAGTCACCACATCTGACTAATAGTTTTGTACATTACAGGAATCCACGACTAACTGATGAAAGCTGATAAGCTGTAAATGGTTTCTCTTCTTGTAAATATTGCAAAGCATCCAGCAGTTTTGGTAATACTGCGACAATAAAATCAATAAAAAAAAAAAAAAAAGAAAAAAAAAGAAAGAAAGAAAGGCTAAAAGCATTTCAGAAGTAGGGGGGGGGAAAGTATTTTCATTATTTTTCATGCTTATGTTGCTTTTCTTCCTTTCTTTCTCTGTAAAAACCCGAGCCATGCAGCTCTGTTGTTAAGGGCTGCAATCTGGTGGGATCCCAGTGTTTAAACCACATTCTTGTAGTTACAGACTAAATGGCAGAACCCTAAAGGAACAGTGAGGTTCTGGGGAAGGTTATCAACTCAGCTCAGGGTATTTTGCCCCACAAATTAGAGCTGAACTAATGTACCACTAAAATACCAGGTGACACAAAACTTCTGTTTTAGCTAAGTTACAACTCAGAGAAAATTGATAGGAAAAATTGTTTTGCCAAAGCAGTGGTGATGCTAGATATCTACCTAATTATATCTACCTTGATGTCTACCACATTATATTTTTTCTAAATTAAAGATTTTTTCTAAATTAAAGATTTGAATACTGCCATCCAGTGACCTCTGTGAAAATAATCCCAATATGAAAGCAATGAGCAATTTTAAATGGTGAGCACCTAAAGTAAAACAGAACCCAAATGAAACTTTCCCTGAGAATCATAAAATATTTTAAAAACAAAATGGGTGAAAGTCAGCCTTGTAAGGGGACCAGCACAGGCTGTACATCACTTAATGTCTCAGAGTAGGATTTAAGTGAAACTTAACTGGTGCAAGACCTGTGTCTGACACAGTGCAGACCTGAGTGATACCCATTAATGTTTTAACCCTCACAGGCAAGCTTTTCTTTTAGGATCCTTTTATTGCCTCCATAGCTTTTGCAAATAAAGGGCTCCCTTTTGCACTGCTGTTTCACACCACAAGGAGCCTGGTTGCATGCTTTCCCTTCCAAAAACGGCAGTTCCTCTATTCGAGAGAAACCCACATGTAGGCAAGGAGGACCCTTAGGAAAAGTATTAAACCAGAGCAACCAGGAAGAGCAACAACAACCTCTCTGATAAAGCAGAACAGAACTGCCTGTAAGTGCTACTCTCTAAAGCTTTGTATCTATCTCACCCTTTCAGAGCAAGCTCTGGAAATTACAGGCTTAGAGAACGGGGGTCTCTGCGACGTCCGTGCCTCCGACTGCACCAGGATCCGGGTGTTTGGCCTTGGCTTCGAAGAGTCGCCCAACCTGCACTGTGAGGTCACCAGGTTAATCGTAAGCAGCTCATCAAATATGGATGATGCAGTCAAACTTTGGCATGTTTCTATAAAATGCTTTTACTCTGAACTCTCACCTCTATCTGCTGCAGGTGGCAACAAATACCTTCCAGCTCCGTTGCCAATGTGTCTGCCACGATCGAGGGGAGCTGCAAAGGCTCAGCCCTTTCATGGACTTGGAAATGCATAGCTAGGAGTTCTTGCTTGTTTTCTCTGAGGGGTTTTGTTTAACTCTTCTCTGGTTCAGCTGCACTGTAGTCCACTGAAGCCTGAAATCACAATATTATTTCTCATTTTGTACATCTGGAATCAGCATGCTTGGTTGTTTTCCTAAACACATTTAAATGCCAGGTTTTGTGGCTGAATATAAGGTTTCTTCGGCATAGTTACAGAGGCTGTTATTTGAATTTTCTTAGTCCTAGTTCAATACCAAATCAGAAGTTTTAATGAGTATTAAACCTATCATTTACATTAACACTACAATTTTATCATAAACAACCATACACATGAAACACTAGGACTGAGTTTGGTGGATCAGCATACACAGATATGAAATGTTTGATTAAACTCTTAAATCCACCTCAGAAAAGGCATTCAGCCTGATTCCCAGTCAGTGTTCATGAGGCACAGCTGAGATTTGCCTGCCATGCCCACTTAGGGCTCCACAGGCACTTGGCAAGTCGTGATGTCTCGTGCAGCTGATCTAGAGAAGTATCTGACATCACCTTCAAGCAACAAGAAGCTGGCTGCTGAGCTCCAGGGGCAAACACAAAGTTTTTCATCACATTACCCTGTCTCATCCCGAGTGCAGACCACCACAGCACCTCCTAAATCAATAGACCACCCGCATGCGTAGACGAGCATGGTTTCCCCTTTCCTATAAGTAACAGCACCATTTCTTTTAAATAAACCATCTGGGAATGCCTTACATTATTAATTAGAAATATAAACATATGTTGACAACTAGAATTCTTTTATACGAGCCTACAGTTTCTGCACTCTCCTTCTGTTTTACTGTAGCATCTTGATGGCAAATGGATATCAAGAGAAAAAGAGACCACAAAAGCAGATTTTCTCAGCTCTGAGGCTGTTGACTGCCAGATCCCTCCCCTGAACATTACAGAGGCTGTGCACTTTGTGGCCTGGGACGAGCCGTTCGCAAGATGGCAAGTGAAAGTAGGAGTTTCTTTTGTTTCTAAGAAATGTTTTAGGAGAAGAAAATCACTTGTCACGGTAAATTAAAATGCAAAGCACAATTTTCTTCCTTTCAGAAATGAAAATGCCTCTAGAAATGCTCACGTTAATGTCATGTAGGGAAAAGAAAAAAACATCCCACCAACCACAACAGTATGAGCTGAACCCAGGTGTTTCTGTAGGCAATCCAAAAGTGCAAATTACAACCACTTCTCCAGGTAATCACCTTAGATTGATTCAAATGTACTAATTAATTGTTAATCATTAGTACCCCATCTCTGGAAACCTCAGCTCACACTCCTGATTAGGCAGCAAGTGTGAGAGAGCTTTGACTCCCTGGTTGCCTGACTGATGCTTGTGCAGCACAGAAGGGCACTGGGTGTCTCCTGGGCAGCAGGTGAGGGCTGGCAGGGCTTGAGCTGGGATGTCGTGGTCACAGTGATGGTCTGAATGACTGCAGGAAGAAGTGTGGGCAGTGGCAGCTCATGCTGCGTTCTCTACTGCAGTTTTAGCCCCTCTTGTTCACAAAATGATACCTATTTTCTGAATATTTCCAGGAAATCAGTGCCTTCCTGACCCTGCATGCCTGCTGCCTTTGATCTCATTCTCAGCCTGGGTGGTTATTTTCTGCAGATTGGTTGTTCTTTATAAGACTGAGATCTTTTAAAGGCTCTATAGCTGAGAAGAATATACTGCCATTGCAGGGAGACTGCAGATGTGCTTTGAAAAATGCAGCATGTAAAATGAAACACATAAAACACTCATTTCACCACGGTGCTACTGCCTGTCCTGCACCCCACAGCTCTTTGTACCCCTGGCTGGGAACATGTGCTGCCACGTGGCCTGGGGAAATCAGAAAGATGCTTGGCATTGCATGTTTTCTAGTCAGCCATTTGTTTGAAGTAGGTAGGGATTTGGGGGTTAAGTCATAAAGGTAAGATCTCTGTGGGAGCAGAGCCCAACAGCTCCCTCCTGGGGTGGGGTGGACCTCGGACCTTCCTTCTGGAGAAGGTGCTGTCACAATGAGCACACACCAAGGCTGAACCAGGAGGGATGTTCCCCTGCTAAAGGCTCCAAAATTTCTCTAAAGAGGGATTGGGCTCTGCCAATTGTGAGATAAAATGGTGCCTCATGGTGGAAGGATCTGAGAGGGAGGCACCCTCAACTTTCCTGGCCCGGGAGGACAGCAAAAATCCTTGCACGTGCACAGGAATATTCCTCCCGTGTTATCAGAACAGCTTCCTCAAAATTCAGGTATAGCACAATCCAGATTGTGTTCCAGTGCTGCCTTTCAGCCCTGTGGAGGTCTGTATAATTTTTCTCTTTTTTTTCCCCTCAAAAACAGACACAGAATGTCTCTTTCCATGCATTTAAGTTCAAGAAAACCTCTGCACCTGTGGGCCTTCTGCCCTTTCCCTCTCCTTCAAACCCTGCAGAAGAACCAGGCTGATGGCTACGCAGAGAATGCACAATTAAATCATCTCAGCCTACGTACAAATCCTAGTTCTCCTGTGGATCTTTTTGATGATCAAATTGGGAAGGCAGAGCCCAGTGCTCAGTTTCAAAGGCAGCTGGCCTTACATGGCAGCACAGAGAACAAAACCGTGGAGCTTTTCAAGATAAAAAATGATTTTCAATTAATTCCACAGATGTTCAAAAATTTGTGCCCTGGAAAATCCCTGATAAGATTTAATGCAACATTGATGATCTGGGTTATGTATCTATTGGCAGTTTCAAAATGTAGCTAAAAGATTTTTTCAGAACTAAAGATCAAAAATCATTCTTTCTGGAAATATCACTGTTCAGTATTTTAAGGCTCTGTCCCCCTTCTCAAATCAAATTTGAAAGGAATCAGCAAAATTTCACAAAGGCTTTTTTTCACTATCAGCATTGGGGGAACTGAGGTTTGACAAGCTCTTCTCAGTGCTCTCTTTCATTTTATCTGCTCTTGTATTCATGTTTCAGATTTTGCTCATTGTTTCCACTACATGCTGCTGAACATAGATAAGAAAGTACATGAGGCTACACCAGAGTGTTTGGTATAATTAATTGAGATATCAAAATACAAACCCCTACTTGGACAGCAGATGACTTGAGCTGTCCATCCAGATGCCTGGGTGTAGAGGTGCGAGAACTTGGCAGGCACTTATCTAATTTGGGAAGTAGTCTCTTCCTTTCTGTCGAGTCTTCGTTGTTGCCTGTATTTGTCAAGAACAGAAAAAGTATTTGCTAAAAAGTTAGTGAGGCAGAAACTGAATTTTAATTCAGGACAGCTTGTGTCTACAGAAACCACCACAAGGAGAGCTTTCATTATTCATCTGGAAACATTCATACAAATTCTATGTAGAGAGATGCCAATAGCCAAGATCATTTCATGATGGATGAAATACTTGAGGTAGAAGTGACAGAATTCCTGATTGTCCTTACCATTTATCCAGAACTTTCTTTCGAGATGATACTTATGCTCAAGCAAACAGGGCCCAACTCTAAGTAGGGTTTTGCCTTTTAAGGGCCAACCAAATTAAAAGAAATGTTTGCTCAGCTTAGGTGTCATTGAAGTATTTGTTCCACATCACTAGGGTGACTAATGGAAAAGCAATTAAAATAGCTATAAACCAACCCCATTATAAAAAGACACCAAAATGGATGTTTATAATAGAATGTAGAAAAAAAGATTTAAAAAATAATCAGATTACAAGAGTTACATCTCACAATGCTCACTTCAGACAGAACAATTAGTGCAACTTCATAGCTTTTTATATTTTTCCCTGTCTACCCATTTCTTCACCCATTATTAGTGCACTTGTATTGGGACAACATTGGAACTCTGGTAAAAGAATGAAATTAAATAAAATGTTAATTGTATTGGGAACAATATATTCTTAATGGAAGACTTGCTGCCACTGTCTTTCAGTGAAGAGCAGGACTGGAGGGGAGTTACCTGTTTTATTTTTTTCTCTTCTTAAACTGCAGGAGAAGTTCTTTACTTCTTTTAGAAGGGCTTTTACCTTTAGTACAACACACTATAGTCTAATATCTCAATAGTCTAATATCTCAATTATGTTTTTCCTTAAAGCTATACTAATGAATTTTACTGGGCCAATGAATTTTAGTGAAGTTCTGGACAAAATTATACTAGTCCAAAGAAGTTGTTTCCCTTCCACAATTTCAAATTGTGAATATCCGTCAATACTGCCTGCTTCTCTCCTTGTGGTGGTTTCTGTAGACACAAACACTCTTAGCTCACAGTGTGCATTTTGAGCTGGCTGACAACCATCCCTGTGATATTGTGGGACAATCTGCTCTATTATATTTCATGAGCTTTCAGATCATTCTTCGTGAACTTATGATAATTGGTGCTTTTTATGAAAATTATAAAGTAATTTTTGCTCTCTGTACTTCCATTTATCTTTGTTCAATTTAACATGCATTCTTTCTGTGAACTGAAAGAGTTTGTTGATTGATCAAAAACTTTTATACCCTTGATCTTGTAAAAATTCCTTTTAAAGGGAATGAGGATGTTTCAGATTCGGGGTCACAGGAGAGATGGAGGAGGGCTGAGGGATTGTTTTCATAGCAAGAAGACTCAGGGGTCCCTGACAGATCCAAAATAAAGGCCTTGTTAGATCTGCCAAACAGCTGCTTTATTTTGATTGTGAGAAGACAAAACCTGAAAAATACCTGACAAAAGGGCTTTGCTTTCCTGTTGGTGTTCATCAGAGCCTACAGCATGGCTTTCCACAGGGTTTTTGGGTGCTCTTAAGGGTTCACACCTCTGAAGAGGTGTCACAATGCTTTCCCAATAGCTAACCCATTCCCCACTTGTCTGGTATCTTTTCATTGTTATTGTTGGAAAATTACAATATAAATTTATTTAATTCTTTTATCTTGTCTTATATAAATTTCTTATATAAGAAGTGCCATGCTCAAGACTTCCTGAAATACCCAAATGTATGAGAAATCGTGAGCTTGGACAGGAGGTGACTGCTCTAACGTACCTTCCTATGGAACTGAGACTGTTGCTTTCTCATATTTTCCACCCCAGAACATTTTTTTAAGATGAACTTAAAATCACCTACATAATACACATTCTCTTTTTTCTTTTTTCTTTTTTTTTTTTTTTAACCCCAAGGATTTTGCTTACTGGTTTGTCATTACTAAGATAGTGTTCCTGAATTTCAGCCAAAAACCTTAATTTTGTATACCTCTTGTATTCAGAAAAGCTGAATGCCAGCTGAGCCAAAAGATCTTTTGGTTATTAATGAAGAGTTTCCAGTTTGGAGCATTAGGCAGTTTGTTAGCTTGCAGCAGAGCCACTCACAAGTGGTTTAATTTATCTTGCTGGCAGGCATCCAGTTCAAGGGGGCAACAATATATGCTCCAAAATGAGCAGACAGTCTCCATATGGAACATTATTAGTTATAAAGATGATTTTTGTATCATTTAGATCACTAAGGATGGCTTCCAGTACAGTAATTCCAGAGTGCTGACCCTGTTCGACGCGGTCTGCCAGGTCTGCCAATTCCACCCAACTGGACTTTGTAAATTAAAGGTAATTTAAGGATCATAAAGGTTTAACATGGATCGTTCATCTCTTCCTTAGTCCTCTCCCTCCCTTTCATGTACTGTGTGTAATAACTGCTCCAGAAGAGGAAAATCTATTTCCCAGGTCAGCTGCACAGCCTAACACTTTCCTCTTTCACAGTCTCATGTCTGGGATATTTTATTTCTTTTTCATATTTATGTGGGGTATGAATACCTTGGCGTAGCTTGCTTTATGATGGACCACTCTCTCTCAAACAGACACTTCCAGAAAGACCATGGTTGACAAATATTTATACTTTGCAGCTGTTAGTGGAAGTAAATAAGAGCGAGGAGCATCCCCTGAAAGGCTTAACTTCACTTTTGACGTGTTTCTGCTATTTTCCCTCTCCCAGCCTTTTTGGTGAGGGCACTGTAGCTGAAAGGTAGATCATTTCTATCCCCATTTTCTGCCTTAGCAAGAGGCATACAAAGATGCATGTCATACGGGTTTTGTCATGTGAGAACACCCTTGAGAGAACATAAAGCATTCTTGCTTACATTACACACTGCTGAGTACAAACATAGAGAATTCTGACAGTTTCAAAACCGCAATCAAAAGTCTAGAGCTACGTTTTAAATGGCCAACATGTTAGAAATTGTCTGCAGTCTCTTAAAAAGAGCTTCCCTGCTCTTATTTTCTAGACCTGCACTAAGCAAATTGTCTGCTATTCAGTGGGGCTTCAAAAGAAACTTTTTTGAAAGGTATTAGGTGGGATATTTGAATGTGCTGATCCTGCTTTCCTACCCTGAGGCAAGTATGAATTAATAGGAGACCACCAGTCAGTGTTTTTATGAAATGAAGATTAATCAGGTACATCCTAACTCATTTTCCTCACTGTTCTCATTAAGGCTAATGGGGAAATACAGTTTTAAAACCTGCAGTGGCTGAAAGTGCATGCCAGTTACCAAAATAATAATAATAAAAAAAAAGTTCACATTTTTTTCAAGTAAATCAGTGAACAGAAATTTCTTTAAAGGCCCCTTTATAGGTAGTTTGACCCTGACTGGAAGTCAGGTGCCCACCAAAGCCACTCTGTCACTGCCCTACTCCGCTGGGCAGGGGAGAGAAAATGTGATGGGAGGTTCGTGGGGAGAGACAAGGACAGGGAGAGATCACTCATAGTTACAGTCAAGGGCAAAACAGACTTGACTTGGAGAAACTAATTTATCACCAATCAAGCCAGAGTAGGATAATAAAAAAATAAAAGCAAATCTTAAAACAACTCCACCCCTCCCTTCTTCCCATCTCATCTTCACTCACAGTTTTCTCTCCCTCCTACCCTGCAGGGGTGCAGGGGAATGGGGAATGGGGGCTGCACAAGTTCATCACACTTTCCCTCTGCTGCTCCTTCCTCCTCAGGGGTTGGACTCCTCACACTCTTTCCCTGTTCTACCTGAGTCCTTCCCAAGGGCTGCAGTTCTACATGAACTGCTCCAGTGTGGGTCCCTCGTGGGGTCACAAGTCCTGCCAGCAAACCTGCTCCAACTTTCACTTCCAGCAGCTTCTCCCAGAAGCCGCCCCTGCAGCTTCTCGGCTGCCACACCCTTGCCACACAAACCCAGTACAGTCCAAATGAGGGCAAAACCACTTAAATTTCAGATTAAAATAATTGTGTCAGAACCATTTCGGTTAAAGGTAGGGTGAGGTTTTTTTTTTTCAAAGGCTCTCCTTATTCATACATTTTTGAAACCCAGAAATATATATGGTCTCTCAATATGCTGTTGTTCTCTAGGGATTATAGTAATATCTATCCTAAAATGCTTCAAGGGACTATTTGAACTAGGCTTCCAATTGCAGCAGACCACATTCTAATTATCCCTCCTTTAACATTACTCTGCAATACCTAAATTGCTTTCAGAAAAGGTGTTTCAATTAGGGGACATTTTATATCAGGCCATTTCACATTCTGTGTTCCTCTTTTATGGAGCCCATTCTGTACCACACTTTCACATCAGAAAAAAAAAAAAAATCTTTTTTTTCATCAGAGCATCAAGGTTTTCAAAACAACAATGCAATAAAATCTAATTAATATCCAGGTTTTAATGTTGAAGATCTGTCATTTTCTAACTTGTAGGGGTGATTGTGAGAGTCCTTTTTGTTTCTCTACTCTCACAGTATTACTTAAAATATCGACTAATACAGTTTGCAGAAGAATTTTGAGGCACTAATAAAAACACAAATCCGGTAATGAAACACATATCAGTCCCAGAAAAACAATGTGCATTGAAAGAAAGGAAAAGGAAAAATGCCTTTGATCCTGATAGCTTCTCCCTGCTGCTGTCCCACTGTGGCAGGGGCATTCCGCTGTTCCCAACAGCACATCAAGGTTTACTGGGAGTCTGCAAGGTCAGATGAAGTCCCATCTGCCTGTGTACCCAACACAGGCTACAAACAAAAGGCATAACTCTATCATAGGACCTTCCTGTGGTGTAGATTTTTAATTAGACCTGTTAATTACATCCTTGTGTTCGCTTCTCAGACAACACAAATGCCTTCACCCCATGTGGAAGGCACAGGGGGATGGCCCTGGTGGGCACCCTATCTAGGAAAGCATCAAGTCAGCCTGAAAGGCTACTCTGCCCACAGTTCATAAACTTCTTTGGGGATGTTCTGGCCCATCTTGGCACCACGGATGTGCTCAGCTGTTATTTACAACTATCTCATGGGAGCCTAAACTCTAACACGCTTCTTTATTCTGCTTTTATAGCATTGATTTTGAGGAATCTCCAGAAATAACTTACCAGAACAGGATTCTGTCCAAATGGAGCTTTTATCTAGTCTCAGTTTTTGTGAGTCTCATGGAGCTCACCTTTGAGTGATACCTAATACTCATTATACTACCAGTCACAGCTGGAAATAATGATCACATGCACTACACGAGTGTGGAAATGGGAAAAGAGTCACATTCTTTGCATTCATCTATGACAAAGCAACACCACATGTTGCCTAAGCTAAAACATTCAAAGCTACAAAGATCTCAAACTGAAACTGGAAAATTTACAGGGCTTGATTTTTTCCCTATCAGTAGAAAAGCACCAACATTTAAATTGCTACTCTTTTATTGTTTCAAGAGACAAGAGAATTCCTTCTTGTCTCCAGAAGTTATTAATTGCTAATTTATCTTTTTTATTTCTTTTTTTGCATTGCTTCCACTTCCCACCTATTTTTATTTCCTTTTTTGTCTTTTTTTTTTTTTTTTTGCAGGAAGATACTTGCAATATAGATGGACTTTGCTATGGTGAAGGAGAGTCAAGCCCTACCAGTCCTTGTCTTCTCTGTGAACCTGACATTTCTAAGTTCACCTGGTCTGTTAATGAAAGTAAGACAGTTTTTTTTTCCCTAACTAATAATTTAGAAACACTTACCTGGGAATTTATGACCCAGTCAATGAAATACTTCATTCCTTCTTTTGGCTAACACAAATGTATCCCTGTGCAATGAACATGGATGGTTTGCAGTGGGAATAATTGGGTGCACCAGAAATACAGGCTCCACTTTATGAATTATGCATCTGGGTATGCATCTAGTTCTGTCTGAAACCTAATAAATTCTAAAATAATAAACCAAAATAAGAATTAAATATGATACTCCAGTGCTCCATGAAATGCCCAAATCTGACAGCTAAAGATGATAGGCCCTAAATATCTCTGTCATCATCTTGCAAGTACAAATCTTTAAGGGTACTATTTGGGAAAAACACTATTTTTAAAACACCAATGTGTACTTTTGGTACCTAGAAGAATTGCTTCCTTTTCCTGAGCCAAATCCTAAAAAATGCCACACAGTAGACCTTGGCTTGGCAGGGAGTCTAAGTGATAGGGATCAGGCACACATTACCACCACTGCCACAGAACATAAAGGCTCATTCTGGAGCCCCTCGAGGCAGGGGTCATGGAGAAGGCTGCCTTTCAAAGCACCTCCTGAAGGCTGAAGACTTAATCATAGTGTTTTCATGGCTACATGTCCAGTGTAAATGACAACCACTGCTTGCTGAATGTTTTACAAATAATCCGTGTTTCCAGCAGCATTATCCTTGCAGCCCATCTCCCCTCTTACATGAACGCATTTGTATCTGGTCAATATAAGGATTATATTACTAATTTTATGCAGATCCCTGTGCTGGTCCTAGAAAGAGTTTCTCTGAACTTTTATATTCTGTAAACAAAAGCAAATTACAGGAAGGTGTGTGAACGACAGACCAGTTTGCTTTGTTTGTTTGCAGTTTTATGTTCCTTCAGGGTGACTAGGTCAGCAGGACCCTTCTGGGAGGAGGGGAAGATTGCTCTTGTTCTTGGGGAGTAGCTGAGGGTGCTCAGGGGCAGAGGCTCCTGGAGAGTGCAGGGTCTGGCAGCAGAAAGGGTGAGAGCTGTGTGGGAGTGGCTGGAGTTCACAGCTCCAGCTTGGGAGACAATGCTGAGGAGAATAGTGAGGACACACCCTCTGCTGAGAGGTGACAGAAAGGCCCTTGAGAAAGTTCAGAAAGGCTCCAAGAGTTTCCAACAACACAAGAAGTCAGACATTGTCTGAAATAAAGTTTGGAAGCAAGAACACAGTGGGAAGGGAGAGATTTGTTTGTGAGCCCTTTTAATTCCTGTTCCAGGGTAGCCACTTTGAATTTTCTCTATTTAAAATCATACTCCTCTAGTTTATATCCTAAAAATTCCAGATTTTGAAATTTAAAACTCTCTGTCTGGAAAAGGTACAGGTAGATCCATCCCAAATGTTGGACAACTAAAAATCCCTCTGGATGTCACTTGGACGAGTAGTTAAAAAGCCTAAGGGGAAGTCAGACCTGAAGAAGAGCCTGTACACTCGAAAGCTGTGTGCTTTCCCCCAGAAAAATAGTTAAGTCAAATGAGAAGTGTTAGCTCTGACTCACAAATCTTACCTCCTTTCTGTCATAGAATCAAAGGATCACAGAAAGGTTTGAGTTGGAAGGAACCTTAAAGATCATCTCATCCCAACCCCCTGCCACGGGCAGGGACACCTTCCACTAGCCCAGGATGCTCCAAGCCCCATCCAACCTGGCCTTTCAGTGTGTTGGCCAAAGCAGTAGCAACTCTGGGGATGAGCTGATGGTGATTGTCATATAGACAGTCTCATTACTAACACCTAGACATTTCAATTTTAAAATTCAGGAAACGGTTTGAGATGCAAAGACTGTATTTGTTTTGAAATTTATAAAGCTAGAATTGATTTGGGAAATCTGAAACAGATCACCGTTCCCTTTTCATTTATTTCAAAACTTAAAAATATTTAAAAGAAAGGGTTTGTCAGACTTGTCTTGAAAAATGTGCAAACCTTCTTAAAAGTTCTGCAATAATAGGGAGTGTATATATATATCTATTTTCACTGGATGGCAAGGAAATCTCTGTAGAATTAAAAACACTCCTTCACAGACTCTTTTCAGAACATCTGATTTTATGTTATTCAGTGCCTACCACTTCTTGTTACCATCCATCCAGTAACACTTATGTGTTTATCTGTAAATGCACACCCAGCATCAATATTTCATTGATTACCTTGGGCACAGCTTTTATGAGCTCCATGGCTTTAGTGTTTGGGAAATAAAAGGTTTAATGAATAGATGGAAGCTTTCAACAGTTATGCCAGGACAATCTGCTGGACAAGCATTTTAGAAAGCTCTCATAGCACAGCAGCAATAAAGGAGACACATATTTAAATAATTGCATAATATAAGGTGTGCTATGCAAAGCAAAGTTTGATTAAAGGATATGCACCACAAAAAAAAAATCCTAATGATGACTTCCCATGAGTATAATGCAAGGAGTCCTGATGAGAACACATACACAGTTCATAATTTGAGAGCGTGACTTGAAATTAATCCTCGGTGTTAGAAATGTGCTTTAAGTTAAGGATAACTACCGTCAAATTTGTGAGAAGATTCCTTTAAATATCAATACATGTCAATTTGTACTGCTGGTTAAAGAGGAAAGATGGCTTGAGACTGAGGAGGCCATGGAGATGAAATTCCTGGCTCTGCAAAGAGCTGCTGCCACCACCTCAGGGTACTCATCTGATCTTACTTTTCCTGGATTTCTAATTATAAAATGTAATCATTTTCTCTGCCTTTTCCTCTTTACCTATTCATATTGAAAGTATCTTCAAGTAGCGTTTATCTTCTGCTGTAAAGTAGCCTTGTACAATTGGGTTTTTATCTTGATTGAGAAAATGCTGATTGTAAACAGCAACACTGGAAGTAACAGTGCCAATGGTGACATGATGCACACTACTGTCACTGGGGATAGAGAATCTCAGCATCACTGGTGTATCTCTGCTGGCACTGAAAAGACCTTTATTCCTGATGAAATGTCCAACTGAATTCATTCAAACTGCCTGGGCTTAATTACTCCTCATGGGTAAAGGCAGGAGAGTCTACTCAGTGGGAGAGCTACAATTTATTTTTCCCCTCGAGTTGCTCACCCAATTCATTTGTCATTCAGCATTTCGAGATTTAGTTTCCTTATATTTCAGTGGATGGATGGATAGACAGAATTGTAGATAGATTCAGTATATATGTAGATATAAGAAATATAATTAATTGAAGTTTTAGTAAGAATTGAGACTTGTGGGAGGTTATAGAAGTCACGTATTATCTCTTCCCATATATCATATAGCACATCAAAATTAATTAAAGTGCAGAACAGGAGGAAAAAATCAGTGTTGGGCACGAGAAAAAGAGGAGGAAAAAGCTGTCTTTTTTGGTAAAGCCATTTGCTGCCCCTCACACCCAAATCACTTCCTCCAGCAGCCTCTGGGTATGTTCTGTACCTTTTCTTTGAGTGCACTCCTTCAAAGACCCACTCTGAGAATCTTTACGTGGGAGAAACTGGAATTTTATGTAATCGTGGTTTCATTTTTGCTGTTTAGACAACCTGCCTCCTGTGTTCCAGGCCCCCTCCAGCCAGCTGCTGACATTTATTGGTGAGAATTTTGTTTACCAGCTCATAGCAGTGGATCCAGAAGGGTCAGCTGTGCTATTCATCTTGGAGGCTGGGCCACGGGATGCCAGGCTCTCTCCTGCTGGCCTTCTTATCTGGAAAGTTGATTCCGAAGAAACGCAGACCTTTGAATTCACCGTGTCAGACGAATGCAATGCACAGAGCAGATACTCCATCGAGGTAAGGAAATGAACACTTTAAAGGAAAAAAAAAAAGCAAAACAAACCTGTTTATCGTGCCATTGCTTTGGTGCAATTGTCATTATAGCTAATAATTTGTTACTGTCTCGAAAAAACAAGGTTTCAGCTATTTCCTCATAAGTGTATATTATCCAGCACAGCAATAATGATCAATTAATGGAATAAATGTCTCAGAGAACATAGAAACTATATATACAGGGAACAAGAGAGAGTGCTATTGATTGCTGTTTGAAAGAACACTCTTGCAGAGCCTTTTAATGGTTCATTAATCTGCTTTAAAATTCACATTCTGCATTTGGATTGCACAAAAAAGCATATAACATAAAAGATCAAGTTTTAGCTATAAAAGGGAGATTATAACTCATTCTCAATGATATTTTTAGAGGATGTCTTGCTCTTATGTCATTATTCCACACTCTAAGTTTCTTGGCAGAGTTGTGCGTTGCTTTGTCTTTATTGTATAGGCCAACATTAATTCTGCGATGGGATGAGCTCATAGAGCAGGAAGCAGACTCCTGTCATAAGAACAGTTTTGTGAAGAAAAGATTTTTATTCCTGAAGATTTCTACTTTTGCTCATTCAAACCACAAAATACCAATCTGCTGAGCCCCCACAGCAAAGGGGGAACTGGAGCCCAGATATGGTTTTAATGGAAACATTTCAAACCAGAGCTGTGTTATCTGAGGTGAGACAATGCAGAGCTCTGAAACTGTTGAAATGCAGTTCTTGTACATATATAAAATACAACTATGGATCTCCCTTCCCTGAAGAGAGAGACCAGCTAAGGAATGCCACAGTCATGTTCCTGCCTGGGAGCCATTTGTAAAGTGAAAGAGCAAGGAGGGCAGGCAAGGAAAGAAAAAAGATTTTTCATTTCTTTGAAGAATAAGGAACAAATTCTGCCCTCAGATAATATGTGAAAACTGCTGTTATAGCAAATAAGGTGTGGTGTTTTTTTTCTTTTTCTTCTTACATGAAGTTAAAATGTGCCCCTAAATGCTGAAAAAAGAAATCCCTTTGAAATTAAGCTCTCAGTCAAATAAATAAGTATGTTGAGTATAAGACCATCACTCTAGACAAAGGAGATTGGTTAGAAATAAGTTTCATAACACTGGATAGCATGTTTGCAGAGCAAATCTCTCCCTTCCTAGAGGGTAACAATATACCTCCCAGCTGTGATTATTGAGAGGAATCTTACCACGACTCCCCTTTGCCTTCCTCAGGTTGGAGTGAAGCCCTGCAGCTGCCTCAATGGTGGAACATGTGTTACTAATATCAAATACCCTCCAGGCCTTGGTGAATACCTGTGCTTGTGCCCAAATGGATTTGATGGAGAGTTTTGCCAGGAAGACATTAAGGACTGCAAATCAAACCCCTGTGGCAGCGGAACCTGTGTGGACAGTGTGGAGAGCTACTTCTGTAAATGTCCCCCTGGTTTGGGAGGTAACACTTCACTGTTTCCATCTCTGATTTAACTACAGACTTATTGTGCTACAGGATTTTTTGAGTGCAACATGACCACAAGCATCTGTCAAATGCACCACATAGAGAAGCCTCCTCTTCTGCTCCCAGGGCTTGGCTTTGAACATATAGAAAATGTGCAAAAGCAGCTGTCTAATCATAAGGAAAAATGAGCTAAAGCCCTCTGGTCCTGAAAGGACCACTCAAGAAGGCTATAAACCCCCCTGATCTCAGTTGCTTCCTGCTTATTTCCCATAGATTTGTCCATGAGGCAGGAGAAGAATGAGTGGAAGAGAGAAAAGTCAAAGATTCAGGATCCTTTTGCACTCCACAGAAGGAAAGAGTTAGGAATGAATGATTTTTCTAGGCCTAGGAAGGAGAAGTAGGTATGGAAAGCATGAAAAACTTAATTGTCCTTTACTCCCACTTGAAGCTTCAATAAATTTAAGCATTGGAAAATCACAAGCCCATTTGGTTGTCAGACATGATAAAACAAAATCCAACCTTTCAAGCTCTGCAGGGCTCCTACCCTGGTTTCAGAACTCTATCCCAGCTGAAACCAGAAAAGCTGGGCACAGTATGATTTTAAGGGATGAAAGGAAGAGGGATGATCTCCTAAAAAAACCACCAAAATAACAAAAAAAACCACAACCCCAACCAAAAGAAAACACACAAACAAACAAAAAACCCAAAACCAAACTAACCAAGCAAAACAAACACAAAAACCTCACAAACCAAACCAAAACACAAACAAATCAACATAAACCCTGATTCTTTTCTAAAAAAAAAAAAAAAAAAGACTGAAAAGCACCAAGAGGAGAAATGAGAGAACAAAATGCAGTGAGTCCAAAGAGGTGGATACAAGACACACAGTGCAAACAGGAATGGAGTAAAGATTTGAGGTGTGAGGAGAAAGAGAAGCATTTGATAAGACAAGGAGAAAACATGTCTGTACCTATCATGCAATTTATAGACACAGCCTCACTGCACTCAGGACAACTGGGAATGATTCACACAGATGAAAAAGCACTTGTGACAGCACATGGACAAGGACTCCCCTGTGCTCTCCAGACTGGAATTAAACCAGCCTGTAAACTTTCTGCTGCAATAATCTTTTAGAACTAGGCTGAACTGAATCACTTCTGGATCTCACAGAGCACCCACCACCTCCTCAAGCTGGGACATCACTCCACCTGTTCCTCACATCCCTCACTTCCATCACAACTGATTTTCACATTGGCCTAAACTTGCTTGTCCTGGAGTTTCATGGAAGTTTTTACCTTTTTCTTTTCCAGTTTAGTTCTTCAGGGGGTACAAGACAAATCTGAACGCACAGGACTTAAACAGGTTTTTTAAATCTGGCTTAGTTTTGGAAAAGGCCAAGTATTAAACACCCACTCGCTCAGGTGGCTGTGCAGTCATGCGAAAGTACAGACACTGTGCCATCATTCCTTCTTGTCAGAGTCAAATTAGTATCCCACAAGCAAAAGAAGCCAACTGAAATGGTGTTAAAACATCTCTTGGATCAGAACCATTTCAAAAACAGAGTCAGAAAATAAAACCTTAAGTTGAGCTCAGATTTCAGTACTTGAACTGGTCAAACACCCTGCTCTGTTCCAATTCATGAGACTCGTAATGTTGGCTTCTGTCAGTGCTATAGGTTTGAAAAATCAAATAGAAGTAGCATCAAGTGCTCATAATTATTACTGCTTGTAATGGATATATACAGAAGAAACTCAATTTTAAACAAAAGCAGTGAGCAGATTTTACCCAATGGGAAAGGAACCTTTTCTGCCTGTCAGCACTTCATGAAACCTTCTTTGTTTTGGTCATGTGGGACTGCAAGCCCAGTTTTCATTACTATAAAATTCCAGCAGAAATGAAAAATAAAAGTCATTCAGAAGTGGAAGTCTAGAAAAATGACCTAAAAGATCTGTGACACCCAGTATTGGCTCCAGGTAATGCTACCAAGCAGCCAAAGCCTGATGCTGTCAAAAGTCTTTATGCCACCAGAGGTTACACTGATGCAGGAGCACACAAGCCTAAACACGAAGATTAAAGTTATAAAATGGAAGTTTCATCAGAATATAAAAATTTACAAACCAACCAAACATATGCAGAATGTCTTGAATTCCCCTGGAAATACCATTCCTACTAGGAAAGGGAAATTTGGGAACTTTTTATGGTTAAACACTGGATATAAGAGTTAAATTGAATTAATAAAGAGCAATGTAATTCCATGAATTCATAACTTCAGTGGACATGCTGTCCTGAGAGACAAGGGCACAGGACACCTCGAAGGCCAGAGAAACACAAGGTTTTCCTGCACCGTTAATTCTTGCCAGCAAAATAAAAGTACAATGGTTTTGCTGTTCTTCCCAGAAAGCTACAACACAAGCAGCAACAGGGAAAAAAAAAAAAAAAGAAAAAAATAAAAAAGAAAAAAATATATGATTGATTGAAAAAGGAATACATCTTAAAGTTTTAGTAGCAAGTGAAAAATTATAAGCAAGTGGAGTTGAGAGCCAGCTGGGAAGCAGATGATTTTACTTCAGGGCAGGTTCTGTGACAACAATAAAAGCTCATCCTTGATGCTGTGTTTATGCCTCAATTCCCCAGAAAACCATCAATAATCTAATGAGAAAGCAATGTTATACAGCTCAAGTGACAGCACCACTTCACCATCAAATCCTTAGAAATGACAGGGAACAGGTAGTAGTAGAAACAAGAAGTTAACTCTTGTGAGATCTTCCCAAACACCCCTGCAAGGGAAGCAGCAATGCTGGAGCATTGGTGTATCTCAGGCAGCGTAAGGGTAGAGAAGGGAATGGGAACAAGGCAGGGGGAAAAGCCATTGTAACCCTAGAATTATTGCTGCTTTAATTTTCTGTATCTCCGAGTGTTCAAAGCTCATTCATTTTTCATCTCCGTTGTTAACAAGATAACAAGAATTCCTATTGTTCATTCCTTTGACCATAGAAAGCAACATCACCCACCCAAGAACAGAACTCATCCTTGAAAACCATCTCAATAACAAGATCATTCTTTCTTTCCTCTATGATTAGTATAAAGTTGGGTGTGGGGTGGGGAGAAAGATGGAACACTAATGTCATTTTACTTTTCAGGAAATTAAAGAAAACCACAGGATCTTTTCATGGTTTTTAATAACCATAGAGCCCCTAAATGAGATTTTCTGTTCCTTTAGAGTCAACTAAATGTGAACATAGCCCAGAAATCTTTCTTTGCATCTCTAGGTGGTCAGCTCATCTCTCAAGGCATGAAAGGACTTTATCTTCTCAGACAGTTTCCTGTGTAGGGATGGAGAAATAAAGCTGGCACACAAACAGATGGCTAAACCTTGCAACCTGAAGAACTTCTATTCCTATTATTTTTATTTGTACTGTAGCACTGCGAAAAGAATTGAGAGTCCCCTGTGTTACAGTGACTGGAGGTCATGCAAAGAGAATAATTGACACTTCTCAGTGCAGACAGTTTTCTGACCATTTCTGCTGCTTCTCCAGCAACATTCAGCAAAGTTTCAGAGTTTGCAAACATTTGACATTGGACTCATCTGGATTATCATTACACCCAAATTGATCAAGCACTCTTTAAAATCAAATCTCTCTGAGTGCAAAGGAGTGCTTGCATAGTTTCACCTTTACATCAGAAAAATCAACCAAGTGACTGAATTTTTAAAATTATCTTTTTACTTAAGGTGTTCCTTTGCTTTCTGTAATTCTCTCATCTTTGAGATTTGAGAGGCAGCCTTTTGCAACAAAGACAGAGAATGCAGGAGGGAAGAGAAGGAGCTGAGGGAGAAATGATGGTCATTACTGAAACTGGGAACTTCTTTCCTATTCTCATTTTTTATAGTATCACATTTAGTCTTTATATGATACTCAGAGAAAGAAAATAATTACTAATCTAATCAGAGGGTAACTCATTCAATACTTTTCATAATGTGATGTCTAATAATTTCCCAATGCATCATCAGAAATCAGTATCAGAGAAAAGCAGCCCGATGCCACGAGTGTGCTCATTAAATGATAAAATATAAATAGTCAAATAAAATGTAACATGGGAGGAAAAAAATTCAGTCAAGCCCTACAATACTACATGATGTCCAGCTTCAGTGAAAGAAGCAAGAAGCATGAGAAATAAGAACAATTTAGTTTGAGATAGCATAGGAAAGGGGATGTGACTTTTGCGCTGCTGTTCTTTTTTTTTCCCTCAAGACAAAACCAACATGGGAAGGTGATGTCATTGGTTTTTCTAGGCAGCTCAGTCAATAAAGAGACATCAATTTGAGTTTTCTACATGGAGATGCTATTTTAAGTTGAAAGGAGTAGTGGAAGCTCTCTGAAATGCTGAAGCAATGAGCGATTATGCTGTAGGAGATGAATAACAATGTTCTGTTTTTATCATCCTGTAATTCATTGCACTGTGACAAATGTATTTTTTGAAGAAAAAAAAAAAAAAGCAATTCTTTTATCCTTAGACCTTTCTTCATGATAAAGCTGGGTATCTGATATGGAACAAAACTTTCTGTACCTCATGGTATGTCTTGAAGCTGGTACCTGGCCTCTCCCAAAGGTGTCTCAATGTCCTTGTATATTCCTTCAGGGACAAAGGAGTTGCCTTAATAGAATTGATCTGAGCTAGTTTATGACCTGCTGTCAGGGCTGCATATCCTGTAACTAACAATAGCCAAGAAAGTTTGCTCAAGTGCACAGAGACAGCAGCACGCACACCCCAAGCCTGAGGGACTTTTTATGTGATTGCTCTGCATCATTTGCTGTTCACATAGTAATTTTAACTTTTGGGTCACCTTCCCCTATGGGTATTCACTCAATCATCCAAAGTTGTGAATTTTAATATCAGTTCCCTACTTTCAAAATCAGCAATAATCAAGAGATACTGTTTGGGGTTCAGATCCTATGGCAGCTTGTCCTCCTAACATCAGTACTGGGGCTCAGTGACGTTTTCAGAATGTTTGTTCAGATTTTAATTTTAAATATAAAAACTTGGGTTTTCTTTAAAGAATCCCATTTAAGGTTTCCCCTCAGCCAGACTCTAGCAGGTTCACAATAATCTATTAGTTATGTGGGGTTCACGTAGAAATGGAAAGCAGTTTGTCAGTACATGGCTCTTCATATCTTAAAGCCAAAATGGTGACACTCCTTGGCTTCTTTAGCATATGACAAACAAGACAACAAAAGCAGAAGCAAAGATGTGAAATGCAGGAGAAATATTAATTTTATTTATGTGCATTTTTATTTAACATGCACAGCTTTCTATGAGCAGCAGTCTCAGGTTCAGCACTTCTGATGGCAGTAACGACAGTAATAAACAGAGTGATAAAAGCAGGTTTAAGTGAGACAGTGGGGAATTTGGCTGGAACATGAGTGACATGCCCTGTAATGAGTTTACAGCTGAGAAGTGAGCCCTCATCTGCTTCAACATTTGAGCTGAAGTATAAACAAGGAATCTTTCCTGATTATTAACTTCCCCTTTGTTTTGCCACAGGGCTTACTTGTCAGGAAGACAGGAACGAGTGTGAAGAGAGTCTTTGTTTTCCTGGAGTGTCTTGTATGAATACCTTTGGATCTTATACATGTGGAATTTGCCCCAGTGGGATGGAGGGAAATGGTAGAACTTGCAAATGTGAGTGCTTTACATTATTTATTTTAATAGAGGGGGGGAATATGGGTTCAATTCTCCTACTATTATTGTTAATAAAGTATTTTGCCACTCATTTCAAGTACAGACCTTCAAATGTATAAGATAGACTATTGTCATGTTATATTAATATAGTTATTTGCAAATTGGTCTCTCCTACTTTTCATTTTGATTAGAATGAACCCCACAGTACCAAAAAAGCATTTTCCAGATGCCAGCTAGATAATTTGCCAAGGACATTCCAGATGTTCTCCTCTATTTCACTCCTAAATATACGATCCACTAACAAGTACTTGGGGAGCACCCCTGGGATAGATTTTGCTTTGGGCGACTGCTGGATGGAGGGTGAGAGAAAGAAGGTCCACGTGCCAATCCTTTCCATCCTTTCACCTCTGTTTCCAACGTGTGCTTCCATTAGAGGACACAGCCCACAGATGCTTGGCATGAAGTCATTCCACAGATCCCAAGTAGTGAAGAAAACAGCCAGGAACAATTTTAGGCATGCTCCATATTTGCTTTTAGAGCAACAGACCCGTTAGTGAGGAGACTACAGTGACTTGGTGATTCCCAGTGCACTTGATGTGACTTATACACACTCCACTTGTTTCAGCCGTAGAGACACGAGTCTTCTCAAAAAAATAATTATTTTTTGGCCAGAAGGAGAGAAAAACTACACTTGAAATGTTTGTATTTATTTGCTTGTTGGTATTTCCAAAGAAATCCAAGAAGCAAAATGTAAAAATATTTACTGTGGAGATATCAGTATTTCCTCATATTGACTAATGAAACGAAAATGAAAATATCCACTGTAAAAAGACTGATTTGTAACTACAGGACCCTGGCACCAGCAGAACTGCCTTTCCCTGATTTACCAAATTTCTCTTCAGTCATATTGC
This sequence comes from Empidonax traillii, assembly GCF_003031625.1. Classification (NCBI taxonomy): domain Eukaryota; kingdom Metazoa; phylum Chordata; class Aves; order Passeriformes; family Tyrannidae; genus Empidonax; species Empidonax traillii. The sequence continues at coordinate 177,221 of NW_020956580.1, forward strand.
CAAACGTCTGTATAGAATGTTTTCTTTGGCCACATTGGTTATTTCAAAGTGATTTTGCATCTGTTTCACTAATGTATATTTTTGTGGGTAATTTCACCAGTGCAGGAAGGATATGGAAAATAATGTAATTTTGATAAATATAAAAAAGTCATTTCTTACTTTGTACTTTTTAATTACAGGAAAAAAAATTCTATTTCGGAAATGCACATTTATCAGAAGGAATAAACCTGAGGGCTTCCTTGTCCACCCAAGATAGGACAGAAATCATTATTTGTAGTTCTGATACACAGATTTAACATTCCTGCTCACACTTCTCTTGCCTAAGCAAATATAAAGGCTTCTGGGAGGAAGGAAGAGAAAACTGAAGTAATTTTATAGCTCTTAGAGTGAGCAACAGCTCATTGCATTGTTTAATATATATAAAGTGTCAGAACTTTACTAAAGTAGAGAATATTCAAGAGACCCGGGGCAATTAAATTTTCATCACTATCCATGTAGACTTTTTCCTTAATTTATGCAAGAAATTACTTTAAGATTATGCAAAAAATAACAGTTCTGAGAGTCTCCACCAGTCATTTTTCCTCATTACATCCACATATACTTGCAAAGTTTGCAGCTGAGCTAACTGAAGCCAACAAACACACACAATATAACATCAGACAGAAGCTTTCAAGGAGAGGCAGGAACTAGTCAGAGCACAGGTATGCACTGTAGCATCCTCATCCAAACAACAGTGCTGTCAAACACTGGCTGACCTGAAGCTTTCTAAGTACCCTGAGCTCAATAAAAGAACACTGTGCATATTAAGTAAGTCTCCCAGATAAGCAAAGTTCAGTGAGCTTGGGCATAATAATTTTTCCTATATTTGTGTTGAAGCTTTGCTGTGTGTCAGCAGCTGACTCACCTGATTTGCCTTTATTTGCTTGATGGTTGGCTTCCAGAGTAAACTTATGCCAGGTTACCTGATTTGCTGTTGCCTTTTATTATCAATCACAGCTAAGCCCTAACACCTTGTTTCCTTGTCTCCCTGTTGTCTTTTCACAGCTGTGCTTGCTGCTGATGTTACAAAACCTTTAAGCAATGGCAAAGGTGAATTAAACAGGACTGAGGTTAAGCAGCCACTGCAGTCCTTAGAGGCGAAGGATTCTCCTGCAATTAAGAATTTTAACATAAGTGATAGACGTGGTAGGTAAACAAGGATATGAAAGCACTTTCTGTATTCAGAAATCACACATTTTACCATCTGAACAGCAGACTCAAACTAGCTGTTTATGATACAACATGGAAAATTGAAGTTAAAAATAAAAACCCTCCTAATACACCAGACTGAGGGTTGCAGTTGACCAATTTTTACAGCAACAGCGATCAGAATGGTCAGGCTTAAATTTGAAGTCACATCACTTCTAAGGTAAAACAAAACCACTCCAAATTTTACTGGTCACTGGGAAGCAAGATGATAAGAGTGACAGCTTATGCCAGCTTGCCATAGACAAGTGATGCTGATATTTCAGTATTTATTGAGCACTTACTGAATTACAAATTTTGAGCATAAGTGAAGGTAGACTTGATGTATGAACTCGACTGTGGCAAAAGCTTTTCCCAGAAGGGGAGAACTACGACACTCCATAAACATGGGTGTGCACCTGCACAATGTTTTTGTTGGCCCTGTTCTAATGAGTGTTGCTTGTTTAATTGATTTTCTAGTGAAAGTAGGCAGCAAAAAAATATTTGTTGTGTAAAGGCATATGTAAAATGAAAGATTTTATTTCTTACCTTCTTTTTTTTTGAATATCTGTACCAGGCCAGTCAACACCTAACGACCTTGCCTCCTGCAGGTATCCTATATCATAGTGCTGTAGGTAAGGTGCAAGAATAATGCTGAAAATACTTGAGAATCCTGATGAAGACCTCACTGGAGGCAATTAAAAAAGATCTATAACCATCATTAAGATTGTATTCATCATTTGTTCTGTGTCTTGACACTGTTAAATACTTCACAGGCAGTTCATATACACTTGCTATTCAGTGACATCATAAGTGATAAAATATTATATACTACCAGAGTGTTAACTTTTGCACACAGTTCTAAGATAATTAAAGCGGTTTCCTGTAATACAAGGTTTGATCCATGAGGGATGATTTCTAGATCAGAAACATATGTACTTGACAGTGTAATTTTAAAAGTAGGGTGTAGGTGCTGTAAAGTTTGATAATTACCTTCCAATTATAGAAGACCAAAAAGATGTCAAATAATACAGATTCTCACTCAGTTCATGTTTCACTTATGCTGAAAATTACACTTTCTATATTGTACATGATAAACGCCAAACAACTTTGAGTAATAAACTTGAAAACATGCAATTAGAGGACTAATAAATCTTGCTTTAATGAGAAACAGCTGTTCTGTTCCACTGTGCCCACAGGACATTCTCATGTTTGGCTCCAGGTTTGGGAACATTTTGCATTAATTAGACTTTAAAAGAATAAAAACAGTTGTAAAGCTTTAGCTGGGCTCAGGCATTCACTGCTAAGCTTTATACATGTGTTTCGTTTCAGAAATTATTAAACATGCTTGAACCCACTTTTTATTTATTTATTTATTTATTGCTTTTTTTGGGCCATGCAGCACCACTGTCACACGTCACCACCTGTGCCAACAGGCCATGTTTTCCTGGAGTCCTGTGCTTTGACCGGAAACCCCCTTACGTTGGATACGTCTGTGGCCGATGTCCAGCGGGGTTTTTTGGGAATGGTCGAGTCTGTACCAAAGTCCCCAGACCAGGTACTTTCAATTTTTTAGACTTTTAAAAAATGTTTTGCATACCAAGGCTGTAAGAAAGTATGAACTAGTATGGCATTAAAACGGCACTGGGCTCTGCAATCCAGCGCTGAAGGCTGTGTTCTTTCGCTCTTGGCTGACGAGCAGCTGGCAGGTCTTATTTCAGGAATACCTGGCTCTGTGAGTTGAAATTCAATAGATTAACCACCTCATTTGCTACTAGGGGGAATTCTTCACAACAGGACTTGCTCACTGGTATGAATCAGCACATCTGTATTTCTGCCACAGTGCTGGCAGAGGAGTTCAGAACACGTTTCCTCCTCAGTAAGATCAGAACATGACACATGCCAGTACCACTACTCTTTCCTTTTTTCCTAATTCTTTTGCTGCAAGGCATCTGTTCTGCAAGGTGACCCGTGAAGACGATGATAAACAAAGTGTTATGCAAGAACAACTGTACTAACAACCGAAGGCAACAGATAATTAAAGCATTTCAATAGTATTGTTTATAACCTGAGCAATAATCTTCCTTAGGGAGCTCTGAAACTCAGCTGGTCCCATTAATCTCTGAGGACCGATCATTAGAAGAGGTCTTCTGCTTTGATAAAAGAAAAGCTGTGTCTTGACCTCAGGCAGAAAGTGACAATGGCATAGCAACCACTCATCAGTCTTCTGATCCTACTCCTTCTCAATGATATTCTCATAATTCAGTGTATGGTTCTCCAGGGATGGTCTGGATGGTTGTTCTCTTTTCGCTTCACAGAGAGTGATCTGCCAGGAGAACTCATGTTTATTCCTTAATAGCAGTAGTTGCTAGGTCAGATTGCTTGGTTTGATTCTAAATCTTTTTCTTAAGTATTCAAGACAGACTGACTTGAAACCTGTCAAGTTGTTCCCTGACCTCCTACACTTGACCAACCCACCTCATTCCCCATTTTGTATCCAAATCAATGAGTGTTACCTTGGTATTGTATTTTAGCACACTCTATCAAAGTGGAAGCAATTTTACTGCTTAATGTAAGAGTCATCCAATCTCTTTGAACTCTAAATTGATTTTAGCCAGTTCTCCAAATCTAAAGGTCACAAAAATAAACTCAACATTTTTCTTTCTCTAGCTATGAGTATGTACAAAGTATTACTTAGTCTGCCAGCATCACTAAGGCAGCTATTGACTCTTCTGTAACTTGGGCAAGCTGTAAAAGTGGTTGAGGGAAAAGAAAATCATTGTGCATATAAATAACTTTTCTGTTATTGCCCAAAGCTGCACCTTGTTGTTAATGGGATAATGGGATACACACTGTACACCCCAGAGGTCTTTAAATGCTGTTGAGTAGAACAGATATTTTGCAGATGTAGGTATTGGTACAGTAAATCAGGCACATTTACCTCGTGCTTATACAAACGTTAACCAATAAATTTGTCAGTGTTCTACAAAGGGAAATGCAGACAGTAGCTGCCATTTGTTGTGATTCATACAGGTCATATACAACTCCAGGCAAGATTTAAGAAACATCCCAAGTATCAGGATCTGAAACTAGTCAATGCTTATTTCAAAAGTGAGATGTGTATCGGGGGCTGGGGGGTTGTTTGATATTTTTCTCTCAAATAAGCAAACTGAGTCAGAACTTCGTGGTGACATGTGGCCATTCAACCACCTTGAGCACCTTGGGAAGGGAATGAAGAGGAATTACTTTTTATTCAATCAGAAGCTTATTCTCACTCCTGTGAATTCTATCACAATGTAAACAATGAGAATTTTGTGCCTCAAGGTTAAATGAGAATAGTCATTTGTTTTAATACTTAGAAATGAAAGCAATTGCTGCAGCTGTGTCCTAATTTATGGCCAAAATGATTGGTTTAACTTTCCTTCCTATGTGCTTTGTTACTTGAAGTAGAAGTACTGTATAGCATTGACGATTAAAAGATATCAGACAAAAAAAAGAATTATCTTTCAATTAAATTTTTGTAGAGTTGTGGATTATGATTATTTTTAAATCTTCCCTGTTAGAATAATAGCTTCTCTCCCTTGTAACTTATGATGTCAGTGTTCAAATGAAACAGAATAAATCCTCTTCAGCTTGCTACAGTGCCTTTGAAAGTACTGGGATTATGTGCCACTTCTTTCAAACTCTAGTAATTTTAATCTAAAAATACTCCCGCTAATCCCTATTTTGTACTTTTATTGGCTGTTTTTGACATGAAATTATACTCAATTGCAGTGATTTAAGGATTAAAGGATAAGTATTTCTTTATACTGAAACCACAAAAATTACCCAACTGCCTTTGTAGGCTCTACTGAGGAGAAAAATATGCCAGAAGAAAATTGTTTCCTAAGTCGGTATTTGATGAGCTGCATCCAAAAAGTTCTTCAATTTTGATTTATAATCAAAAAAGTAACATTTCCACAGCATTGATATGTGATGAGTATTCATCTTTTGAAGTACTTGACTTACTGCAAACTATGTAACTTCACGAATAAGTTCCTGAGCTATATTTACCTGCTCTGCCAACAATGCAGGGCCTCATTCTGTTCTCTCTTACATATTTTACCTGACTTATATCAGTAGTTGGTACCACTTTAAATTGACCAAACTTGGTTGCAATTTTTCTTGAAGAACATCAGAATAGTCTTAAGGAAAAACCAGTATGGAATTTCATATGTAAAGAGAAATTATTAATTTTTTTAAACAGATTCTCCTATCAGAGACAAAAAGCTATTTCTTTCCCTTCAAAATCCATCAAGTATGTATCCTACATTTATTTAAAAATTTACTAGGGGGATCAAAAGTCCCTTAAGTCTGCTGGCATTGCAATAAAGAGGAAAGTCTAAGGAATTTAAATCTGTCCAGGCTTCCCTGGGCACATTTCACGTTTGTGTAAAATATCTGTTACCTTTTTGCTGGAGGAGGCAGATCTATTAAATCAAACCATGCAGTATCACTGGTCATATTCTTGGCACAAAGAAAATGAATATATCCTAATGGGGGGTGTTGGTGATGTTCCTGCACGTTGCAATATTAGTTCTCATCACACACTACGGGTATTTCTCTAGACTGGTTTCATCACTCACAGTCACAGAGATACCCATCTGTTTGCACTTTCTTTAGCAGGTTAGAGAGGTTGGTGTCATCACAAAGGATTTATTTTTTTCCTATTAGTAAATCAGCAATTTTACTTGACAAAGCAGTGCCACATCCATCACCGATAAAAGATTGTTTGTTCAGAGCCAGCTCTTTCTGCCTCTCCTGGTTTAGGGAGCTCAAGATCAAGGGAGAGGATGATTTTATGATCTCTGTAATCGAGTTCTGCTTTTCCATTCTGAACACCACTGCAAGATCTCCTGTCATAGCAGTTAATTTGCAGTATTGTAGGCATTTGGCACTTGCTATATTTTGTATGTGGCAGCTATTTGTTATGTTTACGTGCTCTGTGCTTTACACTCCAGTATCTGCCTGAATTCACTTTGATTTTACATCAGAGAGACCTCTATCACCTTCTCATTTGCACCACTGGCAGATCAACATCAAGGTGTGGATTTAAAAGAAGAATAAAACGTTTTGAAGTAAAAGAAAGTGTGTGTGTTTAAACCCATAGTGCTCAGTCAAACACCAGAGGAATATATTAACCTTACATTTTACATTCTTAAATTTTAACTGGGAAATCACCCCTGTCATTATTAGCACTCATAGCTGATCACTCTCCATGAAAAATAAATAACTCCAGTAAGAGCTTTGGTCGCCAAATCAAGGTTTCATCTCTGGAGTAAAGTGCAGGAGTAGGGACCTCTTGCTGCCTGGAACCAATGAAATGATTTTGCTTCAAGACATGACTGAAGAACATAATGGACTCCTTTCATCTCTTATCTAACAGAATTGATGAATTTGCATTAAAAAGATCAAGGCCCAGATTCCAGTCTCACTTACACCAGTGTAAATCATAAGAGACTCCATGAATGAATAGCATTATCCTAATGGACTGAGCTGAGCAGCGTTCCTGGGAGACACCACTTAAAACCTGTTAAGGTAGGCACAGCCCACACAGAACTTTTAAACATGGAATCTGATAAAATGCACACACTGTTCAGCACTCAGAGGGTGCTTTGCAATGGTAACCAACCCATCTTGACATGGTTTATGCAATGAGTTGCAAGGCTTACTTGAAGGTGGGGATGTTTTGATGCTGCAGCCATTAGCTGTGAAGTTGCCTGAGCTTCTCTCAAAGAAAGCATAACAGAAATACCAAATAAATAGTAAATGATACTGTGATTTGCCTCTGGGTGAGGCAAATAGCTCTCAGCTCTTCTTGCAGGCTCCAAACCCAGGAAGTATTGCATCTCAATGGCTTCCAGCTCTTAGCTCTGACTCAGGGCATGGAAACTCTGCCCACAACTTATCTTTGGAATGCATGGTGAAAGTATCCAATCCCTTTCATAAACTCTGTTTCTAGTTGGTGTATATCATGACAAAATATACTCTTTTTTTCTTTTTTTTTTTTTTTTGACCAGTTATGATGTAATGATGTGTCCTTCAAGGAGTATGTGATGAAATGGCAACTGAAGTGGGGTTAGAAATGCCACACAAAGGCATTCCATATACATTTGGGGTCATGAAAGACACAGTTTTGCAAATGGTATACCTGTAATCTTCACATGAGGCCAAGATCAGCCTGACATTTTGGGCATAAGCTCTGACCCTTTCCTGCCCTCTGAGTCTGTAATTGCCACTGAAAATCCACTCCTGTACTTGTCAAGGCAGAAAGGGGATTGCAGAGCCTTTCTGATGGCTTTCTCCTCCTTAGGGATACCTAATAAAATATTAAGAATTTTCAGAAAAATATCAACAGAGGCCTGTACGGCATATGCTATGACCCAAACATAACAACCAAAGCAGGCACAGTGGGAAGAATATGTTTAGATAATTTAAAAGATAAACGCTTTCCAACTTCACTGATCCATACGCTCTGTCAATCCAGAACTCGTTAAGTGCTTCCAATACAGATGATATATTTAGGAAATGATGTAGCTCAGCAATAGAAGACCAATGAAGCCCAAGCCATAAAACCACTAGGGAAGAGGTCTCAGCTATATGCCATGAATAATATTTACATTCAATCAGAACATCAAGTACAGATTACATTTCTCTCCTACCAAGAATGTGCCACCTTTTGCTTAAGCAATCACTGTGCCATCATGACTTTTAAGTGATAATAACAACTCAGTCTCCAACAAATAATCTGCGTAGGACACGGGCCCAGTAGTTTTTTACATGGACAGAGCAGAGAGCAAGATTATCCCCTCTTAGAATTTCCAGGCTCATTTAATCATCCAGCTATAATAGCACACAGCTTTTAAAGAGAGCCAACCCTGTTTGCACAAATTTGACAAGATTGCTGTTTTGTTAAAGGCACTTAGAAGCTCTTTATTAAGACTGTAAGTAACTCATACTGGACCAATGTCCTGGCCCCATTAAAGCAGCACAAGAGCTTTGCCACTAACAGATAAAGCAAAGCAGGAGCTGAAGAAAAAGATTCGTAAGCAATGTGAAGCACAGTCCAGTGTAAGGGGGGTAAAACCAGGTATGAAAGACACAGATTTATCCCTGCTCAGGGCAAATTTAGGGCTAGTTCAATAATATCTCGCTGTTGTCTATGAAGAGGTACCTACAGATGTAGTGGCACCCACTTCACAGGGCTTTCTTGCAGAATCAGGTGACGTTCACAACCAAAACATGTGAATTTTGCCCCCAATATGAATAGATGAATAGAGCTGGTTTATTTCTGAAGGAATACAGCAAGAGCCTAAAACTAAGACAAGCAACTGGTCCTCTGGGATGCAGGAGGAAATGATCTCTCATGCTGATAATATATTAGATTTAGAATTTCCTAGAATAGCAAAGTTGGGAGGGACCTCAAAAGGTCATCTGGTCCAAGCTTTGTTTTCTCAGAGAACTACCTTCTCAGAGAGCTTCTATGGCATGCCATCTGAAAACTTATTATTGAAATTCCTTGCTTATTTTTGTTTTCTAAATTAGGAAACTATAGATAGTCATTAACCTAATCAGTTGAAGTTGTGGAGAATTCCATTGTAGCATGATTTCACTGAGAGTTTTTATGTGTGCTTATATGATATTAAAATAGATTCATTTCTGATTCCCAGTAAGGCATAGTTTGGTTTGTTTTTTGGTTTTCATATGTAAAATAATTCATTTTTATGTGTTTACAGCCCAAAACAGCATAATTATAGTTTTGGACCATTTATTTCTCGAATTAAATAAAAGGAGAATCTCAGTAAAATATTCAAATTTAAGCTATTTTTCCCTTGAAGAAATATTATGGCTCTTCTTTTGAAGAAATGTTATGAACTTACTTTATAATCTATTATTACTGTTCTAAAGGATTCTACATAGATATTTCAGGGAATTAGACAGGGATGCTTCAGAGACAATCTGCCTTGATTTAGTCTACTTTGTACATATCTATCAACCTGCTCAAGCCATGAGAGAGTCTGGAGGCCCATGAGGAATCATCAGATAAGAACACAGTTTCTATTAATTTTTCCATCTATCACAGCACTGAGAAGTAAAATATACTGTCAATTCCTGAATAGAAAATATAATTTACTTTTATGAACTTTATCTTAATGCCGCCTTTGTAGCTGCTGAAATAATACAGTTTCAGGCTCAAATAATTGGAGAGGGTAGAACACAAGGAGGAGAGGTTAAAGTTCAGACCTGCGAGATGGACAAGGGATAATGAAAGAAAGGATGATAAAACATTTATGAGGGGATTAAGCAGGTGATCCGATCCGTGGTGTTTTGAAACACGGCCACGCTTCTCCTTCACTTCCTGTTTTGTTGGCTGGATATTCAGAGAAAAGCACAGGAAGGGCACTTCTGAAAACAGCAGCCAGAGAAGGGGTTAGACCCAAGGAATGGAAAGAGCACGGAAGGAGATCTAACAACAAAGGAGTGAGGGGAGCACAGCTCCTGCTCAAAGGGTCAGAGCACTTCAAACATTTTGAGTTTTTTCCAAGCCCCAGGAGAGAACTTTTCAATTAAATCTGGAAATAAACGGGAAGGTAGGAAAGTGTTTGAGAAAACATTGTTTGTTTGTTTGTAAAAACATAGCAGGTTTATAAATCTCCATACACAATACAAAAAAAAAGATACTGATAAAGGAAATTATTGATAGAGAAGGGGAAAAAACCCTGTTTGGGGAGTATGCTCATATCTTTGCAATCACTAATTCTTTCAGTATTTTTAAAAACACTGTCTCTGGTGATCCTGATGTTAAAATTTCTATTGAAAACTCACAGAAAAGATGACAAAAGAAGTAAAGAAAAAACTCCAACAAACACAGTCTGCAAACAAAGTGCACAAAACACATTATTTTCCTCAAAGACCCATTTTTCTGTACAGCTGTTATTGTGTTCATCACCTTCTTGCACCATTCCTTCAGTTCGACTGGATATGATGCCCAAGAATCTTACTAACCAAAAGCTGATGGATACCTCCTTGGAAAGCAGAACCACATATAATAGGTGAAAATGTGGTGTGTTAAGATGAATTTCAAATTAAAACTGCTCTATTAGTTTCAGACTTGAGCATCATTCTAGGACTTCAGCTCACAGCCTGATACTACTATTATTTACTTAGGACCCTAAAAAAGTAGCCAATCATTTAAAGTCTGTGAGAAACCTAGCTGAAGTGAATATAAATTCAGGCAGTATTAGTGCCCCCTCTTTTCTCCTCCTAGTCTTTTCTTTCACTTAATCATCACAACCAATCTTCAATTAATATTCTCTATCTCTTAACCTTCACAAAAGGCTTTTGTTTCTTAAACTCCAAATCGTAATTCTTCATATTCCCTACAAGAAAAGAGCTATACCTAAGAAAATCTTTCTAAGGCACTGGTTTTGTACTTGTTCGGTATGAAAGGGGTTGTCTTTATGTGTCTTTGACATACCTTAGATAAGACTGAAAATGTTCTCTGGTGTGTAGTCAGTTATGTCATTTTTATATTTGTGAATTGTTTGCCTCCTGACCAGCCATCTCAGAATCCCTGTTTTCTTTAAGTACATCAGTTCATGAATTGAGATGTCAATTATGTTCAGAAAACCTTGAGGCAAACAAACTGCACAGTGATGCAAAATAATACAGAACACTTTTAATGGGACATAAGCAAACACATTATCTCATATGGAGGTAATATTTTCTTGAGTACTCACATAGGATTTCAGCATCCCAGAACTGGAAAAGAACCTCCTTGATGGCAGAGTTTAGATCCCATTTGTGGAAAACATTTACTCTGAACGCAGAGATACTCATAAACAAGGTTTAGTGGGTTAGCTGACTGAAGATCCCAGGTTTTCTCCTCCACAAAAGTGTTGTGTTACAGCAGAATGTATTTCATAGACACAAAACAAATTTGCCTTGCAAATTATGAATGGTATTACAGAATTGTGCATGTGCAGCTGCAGCCAGATTGACAAACAAGAGCCTGAAGCAGAGGAATAGTTATAATCAGAAGTGGCTGAGTGATGCAGACTCCATAGACTATTCCCAATGGCTCACGATTTTGGTAGGTTAAGGGGAAGAAAATTGCTCACCAGATAGCAACATCAGCAACACAATCTCATTTTCTATCAGGCTGAAACAGCTCAGGGACAATGAACTAGATGTTCACCTTTTAATTTCGTCATTAAAGCATCAAGTGAGTAAATTTACCCATCACAGAAGTGGTGGTTTGAGAGCACAGATTTTACAAAGACTGAATACACATGCACATGGATACAGAGTCAGTGCTGACCTGTCTGGATGTGAGGCATGGCAGGTGCCTGGCTTTTTGAGCCCAGCACGAGCTAAATAGCCTGACTGGCTCCCTCAGTCTGCCTGTGCACAGCCAATGGCTTTCACACAGCTCCATATTGTTTTCTGCTTTCTGAATCACAGATTTGGGCATCTCTTGTATGAATGTTATTGCTCATATTCTCTATTTCCACATCTTTCAAAGTAGGGCTTAATTTTTTTCCTGTACTTACTTCCGATGTGTTGTGTCTTCCTGAAGACCTCTATAACACATTTCACTTTTCAATTTTTTAGATAAAAAAGAGGTAAAGGATCATTAGGTTTAAACTTAAACTCCTTTCTAAATTTGTACTAATATCCCAGTCACAATGAGTCTTTGAAATCCTTTTGTTTCTACAAATATAATCTTGGAAGTAAAGCCTTTGTAATAAATGGGAAGTCAAAACTGCACCTCACTTACAGAGGAACTGAGGAATTTTTTCTGGGAGTTGCTGCTTGTGATTGTAAGAGAAGATACAGTGACTGGGAAGCCCAACCAGCACATAATGTGGGGAACTTCTGGATACTTAAGAGGAAGGAAGGGAGTATCAAAGCCATATTACTGCATGTTTGGGGGAGGGAAAACATTAGGATAGGTTTGGATAGCTAAACAGAAGATTTATGGATTAAACATGCTCTGACTAGAGAAGAAAGCAATCCCTGAACTTAATAATATTAAAGAGCAGATTAGGAATTGAGGTAAAAACAGAATTTCCCTGGAGCTCCTATTGACAGCTGCACTGTTTTCCCTTTCTCACGGAGTAAATGTGGAAAAAAACATTAACATGGAAACATACATAAAGAAATGGGAAGGCCCTTAATTCTTAGATCAGTGCAATTTTCTATTCTCTCTTGACATTTTAAATAAGATTTATGTGATGGTAGATGTTTCAAATTTTAAATGATGACCCACATTGTGTAATATGTCAAGAGAGCCTTTCTCTTTCGACACACTTCTGAATGAGAAATGTGCTGGACAGCAGGTACTACTAAATGTTAATAGCTCTAAAACTACACAAATTGTAAATTTATAGAATTGTGTTAATAATGAATTCTTAAACTATTCACAGAATTCTGAAGCAGCTGTAGCTTGAGCAGAATTAAAGGTGCCTGTAATCCTCTGAAGTGACAGGCAGAAGTAGCCAGAGCCAGAGGAGCTTGCTAAGGAGAAGGAGCCAGTCTCCACCTGAAGGATACTAGTTTGAGGCATTTTATTAGATTAAAAGAGAGACAAGCACTTGAGACTACATTGCAATGTTTACAGAGTCTCAGTCATGTCATTACATTAAAAAATAGCTACACTTACTTTTAAGAACCAAAAGGGAAGTTTCTGACTCTAAGCTGTGAAGAGAAGGGTGGCACTGAAAAGGTAATAAATACTGATGTCTGCAGGAAGTTTAGAGCAAGTGTTTGAGGTGTCATCTGCTACTTTGGGTCAGGATGGGGCTGCGTCCAAGGCACATGGCTTAGGAAGAAAGGTGTGAAGGTGCATAAGTCTAAAACCAACAAAGACTGGTGAACAGCACCAAGGAATATGGGAAGCAACCTGCTGCACCCTGTCCTAGGCAGAGGGTGAAATGTGTGCTGTTTCACTGGGAACAGAAATAGCTGGGTTCAGAAGGGGATGTGATTTCTCCTAATTCAAGTCTGGATCTGACCTTTTTCTGAAAGGTTGTAAATGCAAAGAAAAAAAAGAAAAAAAAAAAAAAAAGAAAAAAACACCAAACAAACACCCCAAACCAACCAACCAAAACCAAACAAACAAAAAGGAAAACAAAACCCAAAAAAAGAAACTCAGAAGAGAAAATTATATTGGATTTATTATCTGAGTTTGAGAATGTTGATGTCTCACCCTGTGTTTGAGAGATGTCGAGTGCCGTCTCTGTAAATGACTGTTTTCAGCAGGTTAAGTAGTCATTTCATTCCCTTTGCAATGAATATGATCCTCTTCAGTAGTTCTTTAGCACTTCCCTATAAGATGCAATTCAAGGGAGAGAAGAAGTCAGTATTTGCTGTGCCTTAGAAACACCGTGATGGCATTGGCAAACACGAGCGAGAGACTGGTTGTGACAGTTCTGATTTGTGAGCTTGGTGTGAGTGGCACAAAACATCTGAAACACTGGGCAAACCAATGTCTGGAGGGTCACATGGATGGGAATTGTCCTGGTGTTGAGTTGGATGAGGGATGTTAAACCCGTGTCTCAGAAATTTGCTCTCTGTCACCCCTGCTCTAATTTTCCCGAGACAGGAGATGACAGAGGAATCTGTCCTGGGGCCTGAGCCATCCCAGCACTGCTCTGTGCTCGCAGTGGTGTAGCTCCATCAATATGAATAGAGGTCCTGCCATGCACAGCAGGGGCAAAGCAGCAGGTTCTTGGTCTCTTACCTACCTCCATGAAAAATAAACTCAGTCATTCCACTGCTACACATTTCCCTGTTACTATAGTCAGAAATACTGACAAGTAGTGAAAATGTGTTTTTATTTCGTCATATAACCTTGAGCACTTTGCCTTGTCATTTTTTTTTGTTGTTATTTTCATCCAATCCAATATGTTGGCATCACAGGGAAAAACAGATTCACACACTCTGCATTGGCAATGGGTTATACATTTGAAGGTATTGATCAACATGAGGGAAAGTAAATTGAAGTAATACAGGATTTGAGAAAGTTGCTGACTATAGACAACTGATTGTGCTATCTTTTGGTTTACTTTCTTTGTTTTAGCTTATTTAGTTATCTGGAAGACTGCAGAAAGAAATTTTCAGGTATTCCTGACTAAATCTATTGTGTTCTAATCCAAACTAAATAGCACAGTATAAATATCTGAAATAATGACAGAGAGAGGAGGAAAGATAGCTGTCAAATTTAAATGGTGCCAACATCATATGAAGTTCAGTGGCCTCTACAAAGTGGATGAGGGACCCTGATCAGTATATGTCATAATGAACAACCAACCAAAATGTATCGTTACTCTTCATTGGTAGTGTTATTTGAGATGTGAAAATTACATTATCACAGAAACACTCCAACAGTGTACCCTCCCTTACCTTACAGGGAAAGATGAATCTTATTTGTAGGATATCATCTGATAAAGAAATAAAGATTTCCCTTTCTCAGGTAGTCAGTCTGATCTCCTTACTAGTTACTCAGATTTAATTAGGAGGAAAACCCATTTAATTATGACACAGTGGAAGGAGCTCAAAGCTACAATCGGGGCTCATTTTGGACATTTATCAGAGAGGTCATTCAGCCCTTCACTGTCATTCCTGTTGATTCCTGGTCCCTGAGTCAAATTTTCCAGGGGTAGTAATGATCATCTGTTACTGTTAATTTTCTGTGGAGATATTTCTTTCATCTTTCATTCATTTTTTAAAATCCTTTGGCTTCTCCTATCCTTGCATGCTCCTTTTGCTGACGTCCTCCCTGCTTCATCATCTCTTTTCTTCCATTCTGTGTACCTCATCTTTCATCGGACTTACTTTGGACAGTGAAATCCTTGTATTTGCCTACTGCTCCACTAAATACCATGTATTTACCTACTCATGTCCATAGCTTCATCCAGTACCATTGTAAGACTCCAAAACATTTTGCTTCAGGGCAATGGAAACTCATCAGCTGCCAGCAGAATGACACTGTTCATCAGACAAATAAACACAATTTTGGCCGCCAGGATTTGCTTAGTCAACGCTCTAACTTTCATTTGACTCTTGCCAAGTATCTGAATCTCTTTGCTTGTTAACTATGGCTAAGTTCTACATCAATAGGAGTTTTTAGAAAGTGATTAATATTCATATTTAAAAGAAAGAGGTACATCCTGCATGGGGTTAACCCTAGAACCAAGTGAGGATTTCTGTCCAGGATCCAATATATTCCGTATCCTACAGAATGAGTGTGCCAGAACTGGTTAAAAATAGCTTCTTCCATTCATTAGTGTCAGCAGATGGCCATTAATCTTCCTGAAAGTATTGATTCAAACTACTCGTCTCCACTTTCCAGGCCCTTCACAGACTCCCCTCTGCCCATCTATCATCCCTCCTTACACAGCTGAAAAGGTGGCTGGCTCTGGAACAAGTGGGTGACAGTAACAAACCAGCAACTCCCTTACACGCTGCCCCTCACGTCTGCAGGGAGCTGTACACAGCATCAACAAAGCTTTGCCATTTGTCTCCTTTAAATGCTTTCCTGAAACTTCCCTTGGCCATAAGGATTACAAAAGCATTGCATAGTCATACACTGGAACTAGAGTCTCCCTGCGACACAGTCTTGCCAAGGACCATCCTAGCACTGTGCATTTCTCCATCTCCAGTATCTGTCTGTCACAAGCAATGTCTTGTCTCCTTGGCTTCAGGTGCATGATCTACCACCCTGTAAGTTGTAGCACTGCAGTTCCCTGTGCATCAGCGCTGGCGTCACCCATATCAGACAAACCCATGTCATTCCTACGCCAGTCAGCATAAATGTGCCCTAGCATCATGAGAATTCACTCTTTTACTTCTAGAATTGATGTTCTGTTGTTTGTTGCTAAGCTAAGTGTTCACTGTGTTTCCTTTAAACTCCGGATCACCAAATTTAGCTAATATAGATCTTCCTTCTGTCCTAGTTTCAAGATCTTCCCAAAGCCATGTGGATTTTCCTAGAAGAAATATTGAAGATGCAAGAGGTTCTCACCAGGAAGATGTATTAAAGACATCAAGAAACATATTCTCCCTTCTTTCCCAAACCCAAATTCCAAGAGAAGACATTACATACTTTTTGGAAAGAAACCCCACAGTCGTTCATACTCCATCCCATGCAGTGAAAAGGAAGACTTCCCGAGCTCAGACATCGCCAGCAAAAAAACCTGATGTGGGGTTCACAGAACCTGAGAAAGAGCCTTTTCTTGGAAAAAAAAGTGATACACACACACCTCTTCTGCACGAGGAGCCAGATCCCAGACCCCCAGCTGCCAGTGTGACACCCCAAACCCCTCTCCATTTCAAACAGCACAAACCAGCTACAACACAGACTGTTCCCTCTCATCGCAACACAAGCGCAAGTTCATTCTTTGCCAGGCCACCTGTTGTTCAGCAAATTCGCTCCAAGTATGGCTATTCTCCCAGGAAATGGCCTGGTAGAGCTGCAGTCTTGAGGACTAAAACATTCCAAGATTTCCCAACAGAGCAGCCGAGAGCATCACCTTCGGCAACAAACCTCCCCTCCCCTTCCCATTTAATCGGCTCTTCCCTTGATACAGCTTCTCAGAGTGACCCATCAGGGTCTGCTCCCAAAGCACAGACCACAGCAACCAGAAGGTTGTTCAACAAAGCAATGGATCATGTGGAACTACCCAAAACCGGCAGTGGGATGCATCACAAAGTCATGTGTGCTGACATGTTGTGCTTTCCTGATGTGCAGTGCGAGCCAGCTGAAGATGGAGGATTTAAATGTGGCCCTTGTCCCGCTGGATACAGGGGTGATGGAATTACATGTGAAGGTAAGGGGGAAAATCCTCTTTAAAATTCTTTTATAACTTCAGGTCTAATAATTCTCCAAAATAAAAATTAATTATTATTATAAATTCAAAAATTTTTGTAGCTGGGATCATTCTATTTTCAAAACCAATTATATTTTGAAATAAGAAATATAACATAAGAAAGTCTGTAATTTTGAAAAAGCTCTTTCTGCTTACAAAAATGACATATTTATTTGATAATATCTAATCTCTTGAAAGCAGGGACAGATTGTGATCTTGCTTAACCTTGTGTAAGGCCAGATTCACTCTTCTGAAGTCATCACATTTGAAAACATATCAAACTTCTGTGGGAAAGAGAAATATTGACTGCATTTCTCTATACCACACATATTCTATGAAAACTAAGTGTTCTACTACCTCACAAATTACTTGTAAATATCTATCTAAAATCTTAAATACAAAACTGAGCTTGCCCTCTGAAATGTATAACACCAGAAGGGTTTTCACAATATATTGATTTATTCATGAGACAGCTGATAATCCCTCCGTAAAACAATAGAATCGTGCACATTGTTGAAGTAATGAATTCCTTGACTTAGCTATCATTAATCACACCTTTTGTTGACATCCCTCTGACAAGTTCATCTCGTAACTGGCCTTTCACTGCACAAAGTAAAAGTATTTGCATCATCTGCTTTACTCTCTTTCACACCTGGTCCCTCATGTTCCATGCACAGAGCAAACAGGAGTAGGGGGGTCTCACCTGTGGTGTGCTGTGAAGGACCTTGCAAGGATTCCTTGCTGTAAGCAAGGCTTTTTGGGGGTGTAAAACCCCCAGCACTGCTGCAACCCCCTGAGAACTGCTGGAGGTAGTTTACAAAATGTACAAGAAAAGGTTACTGTTATCTCGGGTGTTATAATTTTTTGCCTCTTTGCACATTTCTGAAATGCCCTTTCTAAAGGCCTTAAGGTT
>NW_020956580.1:195522-199807 GCF_003031625.1 Empidonax traillii
TTCCTTGCTGTAAGCAAGGCTTTTTGGGGGTGTAAAACCCCCAGCACTGCTGCAACCCCCTGAGAACTGCTGGAGGTAGTTTACAAAATGTACAAGAAAAGGTTACTGTTATCTCGGGTGTTATAATTTTTTGCCTCTTTGCACATTTCTGAAATGCCCTTTCTAAAGGCCTTAAGGTTACCTGGCACAACAGATACTGTCTTTGACCTCTATTTTATACCTGGAGATGCAAAAACACCAAATACCTCCCAGCACTGGGAAGCCCAAAGCAAGTCTGACCCCTGAACGGCCTCCCCTCAAAGACCATACCCAGGTACAAATGAATATTTACAGATATGGATACACAGCTGCTGTGTCTATGTTTAGTATGCCCAACAGTATAAGCCTCAAAACATAAATCTACCTTAAAATATAAATCTCCCTCTGCCTTTTACTATCTTGCAAGACGAGATGTTTTCTTCAATTACTGGTATTACCGAAAATCTCTCCGGAGAGTCCTTAGGATGAAATACTTTATTACCAACATCATTCTGTGTCTCAGGGCTTGATGACATGATACACAAACATCCTTTATTTGTCTCTTGTCACTGACTGTGACACCTGACTCAATAATTAGCCTGTCTTCTCCCTCCCCTGCTTCATCCTGAGCCCCTCTGCCCACCTGCGGGCAGCACCTTGGAGCGTGGCCAGTAGTGTGAAGAGCACCCATTGTACCTCCAGCCGTGGATGTCTCTTCCCATGTCAGAGGCAGCTGATTTATCGTGACAGATGAGGCTGAAAAATGAGGATAATTTCTTGGACTGAGGCCTGTCATAACCTCAGCTATCATCACCTTACAGTGAGGACACAACTGCACCGAATCCCTTCGAGACAGTGGCCCCCTCTTAGAACAGCAGGGAGGAAAACTGGGCAAGGGATCAAAGCTTAGACGAGAACAACACTTGCAAAATATTCAGGCTTCAACGCAATATCCTTGGCAAGTGAGCAAAAATGCCAACAGACTCGGACACCATTGGTAGTTGTCACCTTCCCATTTGATATCAAATTCACTGAGATAAAAGAAACAGCCCACTGATAGTGAGTTTTAATACCTGTGGTGCTTGAGGGGATGTGACCTTTGTTTAATAAGAATGTCTGGAAATATTCTAAGATAATAAATACTTTTCTGAGTGGTATTTATCTTGCGAGAGAGTATAATTTTTTTTACCAGTTGTGCAGATTCAAAATCAGGCTCAGAGGATTTTCAGGGAAAAAAACTCCACCATCCTGAGAATTAATTTCTCTTCTAATGTAAATCATAGCACATTCTATATCAGTAATATTCTTATCCTTTTGGACAAGCCCCTCAGTCTCCCTGTTATGATTTAATTGGAAGGCCTCTCCCTTTACTCTGACAATGGGAATCACAGGCTCACAGGGCTACAGGCTGGAAGAGACCCTTGGGGACCATCAGGTACAACCTCCTACCTTCTTTTGGAAGAACTTAGCTAGATATCAGTGTGTTTTGCTTGTATTCAGGCATCTAAACTGAGATATGTTCAGATCCTGTTCTCAATTTCCATTTAGATCCCCCCACTGACATCTTTATTGTCTGTTAGAAGTAGAACCCTGCTTTTGCTCATCTTGCTTTGGTGCAATAAGGATTACAGATTCTTAATTCTTTTTTTTTCTGGCAGCAACTACATGCTCTGGAGATGAGGTGAGATGAAGCAGTTCCTCAAGGCTCTACTCATCATTCCCCTTCCCTTTCTTACAGCTCACCAGCTTCTCAGCTCTTAGAGCTCTTTCACCTTCCTGCATAAAGGCAACATGGCCATTTATTAGTAGCCTGATGTTAAGATTAGTCTGCCAAAGAGACCAGCTTTAAAAGCTTCATTTCAGAGTAGTGTTTTGGAGATAGCTGATATCACCTATATAAAAAATAAAAACATAAATAAGGGAGATCATGCCTGCTGTAGTCCCCTGGATTCTCCCACATTTCCTTTTGGAGAAAGTACTCTCTGCCTTTTATGGAACAAACCTAGCCAAGAGTTCCTCTGATGATGAGGGAGGTTGCTAAATACCTAATATTCACTCTGAGTGCCATTTCCAAAGATATATGCCATAAAACCCCATGCATTACTGCAGTATACTTCCAGCAGTTTTACAGGACAGCACATACCACCTGCCAAAGTGCACTGCAGGAGCCTCAGAACACTCACAGAGCTTTACCCATTCCAGCTCAGCATGACAGTGGAATGAAAACCTGGTGCTGTAATAATGCAAAACAATTCCAATTCAGGATTGCTTTCAGAACGTTTCTGACATTTTGTCTGGTTTATTACAAGTGGCACAAGTACCACAGCGCTTTGTAGCATTTGAGGGTAATGCTCTGGAATATTTCTTAGTCAATCGCCCTATAGAGCATTCACTTGTTGTCCTGCCTGTGTTCCCCACTCTACTACAGGGACACAGGCCTGCATTTTCAAAGATACTGCACCCACTGGACAAGGAAAAGGAAAAAAATTCTGTTGTTTCCTGGTTCACCCACCAGGGTCTGTGCATATGGCACTGCCCAAGAGGAGCTGTTGTACTCCTTAAGCTCCCCAGGGTGCCCTAAGGTGGAACAAGTCCTTTCCATTTGATAACAGGGTTGAAGTTAATCAACAACTCTGCTTTGGGCGTAGTTCTGGGGCTTCTTTTTGAGAGAACTAGACCTGAAGACCAAAGAAAGATAAGAATTTAAACCACATTTCTGGTCTTTTTTTTTTTTTTTTTTTTTTTTTTTTTTTTTTTTTTTTTTTTTTTTTTTTTTTTTTTTTTTTTTTTTTTTTTTTTTTTTTTTTTTTTTTTTTTTTTTTTTTTTTTTTTTTTTTTTTTTTTTTTTCTTGTTTCCCTATCTCCAAAACCTTTTGATAGGGAGTGTCTGGTCACTGAAACTGCATGATTAAGTCTCTATTCAGTAGAATGCAGATAATTATTTTGAACTATTTTCGATTAGGTTGACATCTTTCTGGTTTTTTAGTAGTCATAAAAGAACCTCAGTGTTTCTATGGAAGATTAATACTTGCTACCTTAGAAACATTTTCTTACAAATGTGAAGTCAGTAAAACTCTGGGATATTTTATAGGCTTTGCACAATATTTTCTAAGGGAAGGTGTAGCCTATAATAGTAGGAGTCATGCTTTCTGCTTAAGAGTTAAAAACACAGCATTGCCTTGACATTACAAAACCACTGTTCAAACTAAATAATTTTTTTAAATAATGGGAAAGATGGAGTAGCTGGGATAGCATTATGAACTCAGGATGAACAGCTGGATGAAACGAGGCAGAAAAACTATCAGACAGCTGACATTCATCTGTTTTGACATTTGACACACAAAAAGATCTACCACATCAGACCAAAAGTCCTTCTATTTCCAACAGCTACCAACAGCATTTGTCTGGTAGTATATGGGAAAGATATTGGGATACTGTCCAGAATAGTCTCTCAGCAAGTTATGGGTCATGTGCTTAGAAACACCAAGGCAATGCTTTTGAACATTACCCTGTTCACCCTTTCTGGGCCATGCCAGACTTCACAGTTTTCTGTCCTAACCACTCAGTCATGTCCTTCACAAGGATCTAATATATTCACTTGTTCTTCATTCAAAAGCTCTTCCATAACTTCAGTTGTCCTTATCACCTTTTCCTGCTTTTTTTTCCACTTCCACTGTGTCTTTTCCGAGCTGGGGGATCAGACCTGAACATGATATTTCAGGTGCAGCTCACCATGGACACAGACCGTAGTAAAGTCTGACATGTGTGCTTTGCTCATTTCTTAGGAATTCCTAAGACTTTATTTGCTTTTTTTTTGACTGCAGATGAGCACTCAGCTGACATTTCACAAAATCCATTAGTACAACCTAACCAGAACCAGTGTCTTCATTAGCATTCCCAACTTATTCAGTCAAGTTACTCCTGTTAATATTCTAGTTGTATGATGGCCATTTTTCTCACAACTGGGCTCCAGACTGCTGGACTATTTAAATATGCATATGAGTTATTTTAATTGCCCTAATACATGCCTTAACCTTATGCTTTCTTTCCTTTATCTGAGTATCTTGCATGCAAAAGTAATACTTCAGCCCACAACTTTTCCAAAGGAAAACCAATAACCTGTTAAGTTCTCTTCCCTTTTTTTACCCACTTTGTGCTGCACATACTAAAACTTCATCCATTTAGGAAATTAGATTGATTTATCTTTGAAATAAAATAAATAATGTACAATGAAACAGTGTACAACAATGTAGATTCCTTCCAGTGA
>NW_020956580.1:199990-224635 GCF_003031625.1 Empidonax traillii
CCCACAACTTTTCCAAAGGAAAACCAATAACCTGTTAAGTTCTCTTCCCTTTTTTTACCCACTTTGTGCTGCACATACTAAAACTTCATCCATTTAGGAAATTAGATTGATTTATCTTTGAAATAAAATAAATAATGTACAATGAAACAGTGTACAACAATGTAGATTCCTTCCAGTGAAGTCTGTCCTGATCCAAATTTTAAGCAGGTAATGCTCTCAGACTTCCAAGCCTGGCTTTAGTGTTGCAGACCCAGGAATTCCTATGCTGGATGGCACAGAGAGTTACTCACTTTTGAGATGCCAACCAGTAACTCTGTCCTGGAAGACATTTGCTGATGAGGCTATTGAAAATGGAGAAAACAGCACGACATCTAGTACTCCTGAGTGCCCCTAAAGTTATTGCAGAGAAACTTATAAAAAGAGTATTATCATTTTAATAGAAAAAAAAAAGAAGTTTTGGGATATTTCCCAAAAAACCTTTTCAAAGAAAACAATAATGCACTTTTCTATTTTCACCTCCAGATTTTAAATTATAATCATAAACATACGTACATTTGACAGCAAGATTGACCATTTGCAGCAATGTTTTTTCCTCTTTGCTGTTATTTTATCCCATCCAAAACAGCTTAGTATAAAAACTCTGCAATACCTTTCTACAATTTAGCAAATGCTTATGGAAGAAAAAAAGTGTTCATTCCAGAAGATGAAAGATAGAAGTTTGGGAAAAAAAATCTGACACAAACAATATATTTCTATTACAGAGGGAAATGTCTTTTAGGTGAATATTACTCTCGCTCTCACATACCAGCCAGTGCTCAGTTTTTATCTTTTGCTATTCCCCAGTAATAGAACAGTTTTAAACATTTTACTATTAAATGTCACCATAAGAGCTAAACATTTTAATATCCAAAATACCGTGTTCTTTTCTGACAGTTCAGATGCATCTTGGAACGTGGAAAGGCCAGATGGAAAGTGTTCTATTCAAACGGACACATTTGCTCTAAGTGCTACATACAAGCCACGCTGAAATAAAGCATAATATGTTTGAATGTCACTGTGCTTGGCATAGCACTTAGGCACCTGGAGGCTTTATACAACCATCATCCTACAGGAAAGGCAATCACATTTCACGTACTTTAAAAGGTGTGGTACGTTTTTCCCAGGTTTTGTACTCCCCCCTATCGCCACGCAGATAATATTAACCACTTCCAAACCCTCTTAGTTTCTAATTGCAAAGAAATCCCTTTATAAACAAGTCCTGTGCTTACCTGAGTCCAGGGGAATGGGAAGGTTTCAGATGGGTGTGTGTGCAGCAGCACCCTCCTTTCAGAGCCTTCTATCTGTCCTTCACTTCAGTGAGATCCAGTGCAAGCCCCCAAACACAGGTGGTAAATTATAATCATAGCACTGAAATTTTAAAGGAATAATAAATTTATGTAAAACTACATTCAATTTCTTCCCCTTCTGTTGACTTTCTGTTTCATCATGGCCTGTTACCTCTGGTTTGCCCTAATGGCATGAGTCCCCCAGGTGCCTGAGCCTCTGACTCGTTTCAGCAGCTGCTGCTGGTGGCTGAATTAGAAAACTTGGGGAAAGTTTAACACTAACTGCTTAAATGGGTCTAAATCAAATAATAGAATCACAGAATGCTTTGGGATGGAAGGGACCTGAGAGATCATCTCATTCCATACTCCTTGCCAAGGGCAGGGACACCTTCCACTAGCCCAGCTTGTTCCAAGCCTCACCCAACCTGATCCTCAACACTTCCAGGGATGGGGCAGACACAGCTTCTCTGGGCAACCTGTGCCAGTGCCTCACCACCCTCACAGGAAAGAACTTCTTCCTAGTATCTAATATAAACTTATCTAAATCTATTTAGCTCTCCAGACAATTATATTTTCTTATCTTTTTTTTTTTTCTCATAGATGTACACTTGGAATTTCAGCTAAACCCATGTTGATTTGCAAATGTCTAAATCTCATAGGCCATCAAATCAAAACTAAATTTAGCTCAATGGCATTCTCAGCACATATAATATGGATTTGAAATAGTACGTTTTCTGTTCTCCAGCATATCAAATCCTAAAGTTACATAATGCAGCATTGAAAATTTCACAGCTAAAACTGTATGGTAACAGCAAATGTAAATACCAAAGTACCTGAAGAGCAGATCTACTACCAAATATATTTCTTCAATGTTATTTGTGTCAAAATGATTGATTTCTTGGAGCTTGTCTTTTTAACTAGAATTGGTTAATATGTGTGGCCTTTTATTACTTTTTGGGATGGCAAAGTTCATATTCCATGGCTTTACATGAAGACTCTGTGTCAATTGTAAGAGGTGAGGAGGTCTTCAACACAGTAACTGCATTTAAATTATGAGGTGCCCCAGGAATTTGTCCTTCATTTAGCTTTCCATTTACACGGTCTATTTTCCAGTTTTAAGAACAAAATGTGGCGCATTAAGGTTCTTTTCCCTTGTAACAATACTTAAAATGAAAAGTGCTTTTTTTCAGATCTCTTTAGCTTCATTTTGCATTTTCCTTGGAATAACCTTGCTTAGCTTCATATTCATTAGAAAAGACAAAGCTCTGCCAGTAAAGTGTGCCAAAGTACAACATTTTTCTCTGTATTCACTTCCCAAACACAAGGAAAGATATTTTTCATTCTAGTATGTGAGATGACTTTTTTTTTCTTTCCCAGAGGCATGAGAGCCAGCTGACACTTGTGTCTTGCTCTGTTCCTGCACACAGCCCTTCTTTTTTTAGTGCCAGTGATCATCTTCTTCCTTCAGTGATCTTCCTCCTCCTCTCTTGTGTTTGCCATGCAGAATTACCCCTTATTGGAGGGCTGTAAATGGAAGTGTTCATGACATCTAGTGTCAGGGACCTACCTTAAATCTTAGGTTTAGGAGGCAAAACCTTGAAGGTTCCCTCTAATCAACATTTAAAAAGCAGGTGAGTCTCTTTAGCCTGGTTCAAGAGCTGCAGTGCACTCCAGCTTTACACCTACTCATCCTCTTTCTTCAACAAATGACATTGCATATTGCAATAAGTCAAGAAATCACTAACTGATTTGATGTTTTGACTACAGAACTCACACTACTCATTAAATACTAAATTTTTTGCTTAAATGTTTGCCATTTGGCTGGTAAATCCCCACACAACACTTTTCTCTACAGAACAAGCACTTCATCTCTGCCTTAGTGTAACTTCTGTCACGTGTTAAGGCTTCCTCACCATCCACAAGGCAAATCTTGTACTGGGTCCACCCTTAGACTTCAAAAATATGTGCTTAAAAGTGTGCATGCTCAGAACTTAAATATGATTGTGTTAAAATCACTCCCTTGCAGACATTACAGAGCTGCTCATTAGTGCTGTATTACTAATGTGACACCCACTGCCATCCTGCAGTGTTTTCCTCAGCCAAATTACTTGTTAGATTAATAAAATGGTATGGGGAGAGAAGAAACCTGTGCTGTGCTCGTAACCACGCAGAATGTAATATTTAAACTGCATTTTTTTTCGGTCTCCTGTTCTATTCTTGCAGCACAGTGTGATCCACCCTGTGAGCATGGAGGAACTTGTCTACCTCAAAACACTTGTTCTTGTGCTTACGGATTTGTAGGTCCTCGATGTGAAACAAGTACGTATGAAATCACTCAGGCTTTTGTCATTACATGTTTGAATTAGCAGAAAATTACAAGATTTAAAAAATTGACTTTTTATTTTTTCTATGTTTCCCCTTAAAATTATTAATTAATACAGGAAGAAGAACAAAATATAACATGTTGAAGTAATACAGTAGCTAAACTATTTCAGAGCGTATATTTACCAGCAGCATAGCTGTATTATGTAAAAATATGCACATCTATATCAATATTTTCTACATAAAAATGTTTCTGGAAAAACAAACAAAGAAGCAAAAATGTGCATGTTATTTATAGTAACATTTATGGAATTCAAGGTTGTGAGTGAAGGCGGAAATGCTAATTTTGAGAACACAAAATACCAGCCATACCTATTAGGAGGCATGTTACTCTGCAATACAAGTTAAAATAGTGGTTCAATATAGAGAATGTCTGGGGGGAAAAAAATCAGCCTTCAAACCCTTCTGTATTAACTGAATGGCAGAACATGTGCAGTTCCATCATCACAGTGCTGCTTATTTAAATATCAGGATGCCCTTGACAGGAATATTATTTTCTCTCTGAACCAAAGTAGCTGGAATACTTTAAAAGCAAAGAATTTTAGATGTAAGCCTTCTAATAGAGAAAGAAAACCAAGGAAAGGGACAGACTCAACCCTCAGTTTGCCTGTTGGATCAATACTATTAGTTATTTGTTGCAATAGGGCAACTTTAGGATCTGCACTGGTGTCAGTGACAAGAGATGTCAATCTTTTCTGTGTTTTGCAGTGGTGTGTAACAGGCACTGTCACAACGGTGGGGTCTGTGTGTCCCCAGACGAGTGCAAGTGCAGAGATGGGTGGAGCAGCCCTTCTTGTGAAACAGGTAAAGGGTTAGAAATGACTGGTCTCTTAAGCCTTTTGATGCCTGAGATCCCTGTGGATCCTGTAATTCAGGGGTCAGACTCGGAATTGCTGCTTAAAGAATTAAAGCATAAGAACAGGAGAATAGTAAAGGGCAAAACCTCGGAAGGCTTTCTGGGTTTATGTAAGGTTTATTCCTAAGTTTACATGTTTATGTAAGTGTTCATAAGTTTGGACGTTTATGTAAGTATTCCTAAGTTTAGATGTTTATCTAAGTCTCAGGTTTACGCAGAGGAAAGCCACAAACAAAACCTTTCCACAGCCTTTTAAGCTTGTGTGATTCTGGAGTTATTTCTCAGAATGCACTGCTGCCAGAATTCACACTGCTCCTCCTGCCTGCACAGCACCTACAAAGGCATCCACAGAATGTGGGAGCTCAGGGAAAAGCCACCTCCACCAGTCAGCACAAAATGACAAGGTGAGGATTGGAACAAGGTACCTATTTCTAGTCAGTACTCACAGTTTTGAGCCCTGTTTTGAATAGACACAGCTCAGATCTCCCTCTCCGGATCGAAGTGCTGAAAGCTGGAGTACATATTTTTCCTCCAGAGCCACAGCAACTGCAGCACTCACCTGGGACAAGGCATGCAAAATAGTGAAATATTAAAAGGAGCAAGAATCAGGACCCCCTTCATCAGTGCCAAACCTCAAGGCTACAGAAGCAGTCTGCTCTGCCACAGTGAATACTAAATTACTAAGACACCTTCAGCCTACATTACCTTTCCTGGAAGGTGAGAGATGTCATTTTAACCTCCATCTCCCAGAGACTGCTCTTCCTGTAAGTGTTAAAATGACAGACCTAACGAGGAGACATAAATTAGCCTAGCTCAGACTCACAGAAAATGACTGGGATTGTCACTACCTATTCTGGTTCCCACTATCTCCTCTTTTTCTTCCCATTGAGTTCTGCAATTTTGTTTTGACGTGGCTTTAACAGGATTGTTCCAAGAGGAGAACATGCAACAGCAACAGTGATTTCCAACCCAGAATCACAGCTGCAGGATCTTTTTGTCTGCTATCACCTTAGGGGGAAGACTCTCAGGCTCACCTCTCTGGTACTGTTTTGTGTGCACTAACGCAGAGTATTTTGTGGACACTGCTGGGGTTACCCACCTGAAGTGATATCATAGGAAGTGATATCATAGGGGGCTGTACCAATATAAATATAAACACTGACAGAGTGTGAACATTTGTGAACTAGCCAGGACAATGAGGCAACTAATCCAAATTCTCCATTAGTAATGAATGAGGTCCATTTTGACTTTATAAGTCGTTTTCCTTAGTCAGAAAAGCCTCTCATCTAGACTGCAATTTCACTTTTTTTCTCTTTCCAAATTGACATTTTATTTCTTCTTTAGTTCATCTGAAATATTTTAGTGACCCTTAATTTATTTAAGCTTAAATGTATTAAATTTATTTAATGGGCTACTCTGCGAGATACTGAAAGACAAAGGGAATAGAAGGAAAAAGCCTGGTTTAAATTGTCACTCTGCTGTACAATAAAAACTTTATCAGATTCTTTACTCTTCATACACTGACTTCCCAGCTAAATCAATTTGCAATTATAATAGTCATTTTTTTTTTTTAACAGTCTGGCTCTTGCCACATATGCAAGACAGCTTTTAATTCCTAATACCTGTTATATCATCTACAGTAATTACAGTTACATAGAGAGGCAAAGGGAGCTCAGCCAGTGGCTTTGCTGGTGATGCATGAGCCAATGTGTTGTGGGAACTGGCATTTAAATGGGGCAGAACAAACAGGTTTTGCGGTGCACACCTATTCAACTTCGTGGAGATGCCACAGTACTCTGCTGAATGCAGACAAAGCAGCAAATGGTTAATATCTCATCTCCAGGTTATCCAGGGGGCATATAATGAGACTACATTTACTGCCTTGGGATTGTGACTGGCGAGGATACTGGAGTGGGAGCAAATGAACTGTGCAAACTAAAGGAATACATCAGAAATAAAATAAATTATTACATTAAATTGTACTCCATTTCATCCCCCAAGATATGCTAAAACACACTGAAATGCTCCCACTGTGTCAACTATGAATAAATGCTGCAGCACAACTGACCAGCAAGGACTGCATGAAACTTATCACAGTATTACTAGAAATATTTACTCTAATGACCTGTGTAGCAGTGAATGAGTGGCTACTCTAATAAGTTCAACGTGATCAGAGATCCACAGAGTTGTCTGATGTTCCCATACAGCTGTGTGCAATCCTGTGTGCCTGAATGGAGGAATCTGTGTACGGCCAAATATGTGTTCATGTCCTTATGGTTTCTATGGATCACAGTGCCAGAGAGGTAAGAAAGTTCTATTTTTCATCTTGATTAAGGACCCAGGCTCAAAATACAAATAGCACCTGTATTTTTACCTGCCCCCCACATGAAGTATATCCAGAGATTCTCCCTGTTATAACTCCGTGCTCTCCTTTGGTGTTATAATCTGTCATAAATCCACACTGTATTGTTCTTAATGGTACTGTGAAGGAGTAAGCACTTATTTGTGATGGCATTAATGATAACTAAATAATTAATCTAAAGCTATCTGAGTCAATGATATCACTACTTAGCAACTATTCAATTAAACATTGAAGCATGGCCCTACTTTGTTCATTTTATGTACCCTGTGGTGTGTACTGTCAGAGCCAGATCATAATTCATCTTCAGTGGGGCTCACAGTATCACCTACTTGACCACCCTAAAGTGCCATGGGTGAGAGACTTGCACAGGACTTCATCAGGTCCCTGTTTAAAGATCTGATCAAATACTCCTCTGACTGACATAGAGCAGGACCTGATTTGGAATCCCAGTTCTAGATTGAGCTCTAAACTGAGGCAAACCATATCTTGGGTTTCTTGCTCACCTTGTGCTCCAAAAGTCAAATTAATGACCCATTATCTCAGGCAGAACATGTAGGAGAGAGAAATTTCTGTTATGGGCTCAAGTAGCTGGAAGGCACCTGTGCTTACACCACTCGTTTTTCATTTCTTTTTTGAGCACAGCTCTAGTAACTCTCTAATTTGGGAATATAAATAGGCTCTTACTACCAAACCTGAACTATTTCAATATTAAGAGTTCTTTGCTGTTACTCTCTCCCTTTTGTTTCCCTGGAGTTCCTAGATAAATGCAATCCCAGTACATATTTTTGCAAGTGAATGATTTGCACACAAAAATCTAATTGCAAATGGAGCTTGCTGGCAGCTCTTTGTTTTTATGGTGGTGGAGGTGATGGAGAGCACAAAAATGATACAGAAATTATGCAGACTGTATCTTGATGATCCTTCTCTTGAGGTTCAACATGAAAGGTGATTTTCAACACCTAGGTGATTTGGAAATTTTGCCTTGAAGTGTTATGGTTTAGATAAAGCTAAAACTTGAAAATAAATATCTATTTTTGTGGGATATGGAATTGATATGGGGATATAGTGGATGGATGCTGAAAAACAGCAAAGCCCTTCCTCCTGCTTCGTTGAGAAAGGGGGAAGAAACAGCCACAAAGTCAAGTTAGCAGATGTCAAACACTGATGTTTGTTTCAAGGGCAGAAGCCCTTGAGGAGGCTCTTTAGCTGGAAATTTAAAAACCTAAGAGATTCTCAGGAATATCTTGACAACTTAACTGCAGGTATCTAAAAGAGACCTTTAGCTGTGAGGAGTCATGTCTCACATTCTTCCCATGAACAAGATAAGAATCAGGCTCTCCATCTGGGCATCTGCCCGAATCACCCTTTAGGGAGACACCTTCCCTACCCCAGCTAAAAAAAGCACCTGTGCAGGTTTGTCTCCCAATAGAGGCCCCTAAATCAGGAGCCTGTAGTTAGGCAGTGTTGATCCCCCGTGTGATTTTGGTGCACAAAACTTCTCCTTTCCTTTCACTAGCTGTGTGCATTCCACCTTGTAAGAACGGCGGCCACTGCGTTCGAACCAACGTGTGCTCCTGCACCGAGGGCTACACTGGGAGAAGGTGCCAGAAAAGTGAGTTACAGATTTCCCTTTGTTTTCCAGTGTTCTCTGACTCCCAAACAGCTTTTTTTTTCTAATCCTTTTTGTACAAGTTCCACAGAATACTCAGCCTGTATTTATACTGTGATCTTCTATATATTTCTATCAGAGCTCATATAGCACTACATTATACACAAAACCTACCTTTTAATTAGAATAGCACTAAGTCAAGTCAGTGTCAGGAGTAGAACACTTTTGATAGAATCCTCTCTAAATGTTTCATTCAAAATGAGTAACACATGAACCTGGAGAGGAATTAATTATTTTTCATCACAGTTTTTAGGGGAAAAATATTAAATCCAAAGGCCAAGCAGCTGAATGAGATCCTTAAAAATACTAGTACATCATACTTCTAGCTTAATTAAAACAGTTGGTTAATAACACTTCAGCCTTGACTTTGTTCTTGTCACTGAAAATTCCCTTTTCATGTTACCATCAGTATTAATATTTGATTCTTCTATTCTTCTAGGCAAATAGGTTATTTTGGCACTTTTACAGACTCTATTACTCAACAATACCTGTCAGGCAGGGACTTTAGGATATGCATGTGAAAACTTTTATTATTATTGTTATTATTTCCTAATCAGTTTGAAATTGGCTAAAGGGGAGCTGTGAAAACAACCATTCTTGGCAGGAAGAATCTGTACATTTCCAGAGCAGTTTATGTCTCTCTCACACAGAGGGAGAGAAAAAAAAAAAAGCTAGTCAAAAAATTCCCTCCAGCAACAAAAGCCCTCTCATTCTCTGTACTACAGCTCTCCCCTCCTTCAGCAAGGAGAGTCATGATGCACAGGACACAATTGAATAGTCTGTTCTGGCAGGAATGAGCTGGAGGGAGAAAAAAGGAGGAAAAAACCTTATGTTCGGCATCTTGTTTTTGAGGTTAGAGAACATTAGAAAAGTGCTGTTTCCAGCTTTAAACATCCTGCCACGTCTCCAGGCAGATCAAAGAGAAATGCAGTGATGGTGATTGCAGTCAGCAAAGCACTCCCTGAAATCCTCCAACCACTAACAGCACACAGAGCGTTTCTTTCCACTTTCCAAAAGTTTATGAGGCTTTGTTGTCCATCTTGATGCAATCTTTTGCAAAAAGGTTTTTTGAGATGAAGGAAACAGTTTTGTTCTGTCTAATCCAAACCTCCATTCTACTTCAAAAACCTCTACATAGTCTGTTTTATTTAGCCTAGTGTTATAAAAACTTAAATAAAGGACCTATGAATGTGATGAATGAAGAGAAATATGATTAAGTAGAAGGAAAATGCTACTATTTTCTGACTCTTACTGGCCACTGACTGTAAATTGGTGAAAAATGTTGAGCAGGGTTTCTTTTTTCTTGCTTAAAATCAACAGGACATGGGACAAGTATCATGACCCATCAAAAGTAGCTTTTTCAGAAGGTTTTCACGCCAAGCAGTTGCTATTAGAGTTGTATGTCTTCTCACTGTTGTCATATGAAATACCTTCTGTCTCCTCTGCCAGAGGTTCCAGATTTTGCTTCTCCTCTGGAGCAAAAGACTGCATGGCACATGGCAGGATTCAGTCTCAGCTCACCTCTGCAAAACTTTCTTCACGGTTCAGTGTTTTCATCACTTACCCTTTGGATACGTTGATATTGTTTCCATCACTTTTAAGCATTTCTCTTTCCTTCTTAATATCTCCCCTGCACGGACAGAGAAACCAAATCTTTTGTTCGGTTTTGGCAGCTTCAGATTCTCAACTGGAGGAGAGAATTAAAACAAAAAAGCCATGTGGCCTATCAAAGACAGGTCATTTTTATACTAAACCCAAATAGGCTATTGGTTTATTTTAAATATACACAACATGCTGTAGGATTTTCACTTTCATCCCTGCACAGTTTGGAATTCTTACTGCTCTCTGCATGACAGCCGAAAATGTGCAGGACGCCTTTGCTGTTCGGGTTCGCTCCTCTTTGCTTCTTTAGGGTACAGAGAAAGGCATTCAGCCCGAAAGTTTGTGCTTTGTATCTAAATAAACATCATCTGAAAAAAAAATATATATATTAAAAAAAAAATGCAAATCATTGAGGTCTGATTGGCTGCCAGCTGAAATATAAGGCTTTGCCTGGTGTGTTTCCTGATAAATAACTGTGTGGTGATTATGCAAACCAGACACCCACAGCCCGGACGAGCGGGTGGCAGCGCTGACAGTGAAATGTGTGGTTGTGCCTCAACAGTCCTACAACCTTGTATCCTCACTTGCTACATGTTGTTTTCGTTATAATCAGTCTTTTTGAGAGGGAAGAGGCAAATGCTGGCAGCACCTCAGAAGAAAATATATTTCTGGATCAGCTTTGCATCAAACAAACATACTCAGTGTTAACGCTAAAGAAGAACTATTTGCACAGAGGTCTGGATTCCCTTTTGAAAAATGTGCAGCTGTAACAATCCTGGGATGTCACTGCTTTTCATGAGGCTCTAAAGCAGTGTTCTCACTGGTTTCTACTGCATCCTTACTAAAATTACAAAGACAGCACACTAGGTTTTGTTTATTTACTGCCTGTATTTTCATAGGACTGCTTTGCAGAAAAACTCTTACAAATGAAAGCTCATAAAGCTGAGTTTTCTTTATGAACGGTTGGAGCAAAAAGGAGGGGAGAAAAGGAGGGATTCTTGGTCCCACACATAAATCCTGCACTGCTATCTGCTTCTTGCGAGTCCATCTCTGAGCAAAAAGGCGAGCCACAGCTCCCTCTGGAGCTCATCAACCAGCAGAGGTCACGGGAGAACAGTGCCGAGCATCCTCCTCCTCCCTTCTCCAGCGCACCCACAGCCTGACCTCGATCCCTGTGTCGGTACCGTGCGCGCTGGCCCCGCGTGTCCCTCCGGCAAGCTGGGCTTCACTCAGCGTTTAAAACCGAGACCATGTTCCTGCACGCATCTACTTCATTTGTGCCAGGCTGAATCCTGACGGCTTTGCGTGTCACCACGCTGACACTGGGACCTTGCAGATTGGATCTCAAAGATAGGAGATAACTATTTCTCCATTTCAGTAATTCCTGCAGGCAGGATTTATAGCCAATACACAGGGCACAGTATAACTCACACTCATTTCTCCAGCTCTGCTTGCTCCTCTTCCCTCCCCCTTCCTTTTTCCTTCCCGGTAGCATGAGGACTTTACTTGCATGAGAGCTAGAGGCAAACTAATTGGAAATGTGAACACTGGGTTTCAAAGGCGGCTTTTTACTAAGCAATGTCATATTGTGAAAGTCACTGATTTCCCGTATTCCAGCCTTCCCATGTAATATTTCTGTACATTACTGGCTCACCAGCTGCATAAGCAGGAAGTTTTACTGCTCAACAAATCAGACTCCTACCGAGTTGTCATTTTGACACTGTGTGATACATTCTCTGGAATGCCTTCACTGAGTAGCCAGATTGACTTAAGTTGTCTAAAATCAGCCAGTTTGCAAACCAGAGGTCCAGGATACCCTCCCACAGAAACCAAGCAGGGAACAAACCACACGTCTCATCTAAATGGATGGAGGAATCATTTTCATTAGACTTGCTTTTCATATGTCAAGGATGTGCTTAAAAGCAACAAGTGTTTGTCTAAGATTTCTGGATGGCAAATATCCTTGAGCAGTGGGTGTTTGGAAGAAAATGAACAGCTGCTTATAGCAGAGAGACTTGTAACTTACTGTTCAAAACATTAATTTTGCAACAAAGATTTGCAGGCTGGCTTGGGGACTGGTTGGTGCCCAGTCTGGAGAGAGGGGAAAAGGAAACACTGGTCTCAGTCCTTACCTAATTTTCCAGTCAGTGTAACAGAATAGGGTCATATTAGGTGTCATCTTCCTTCCCTGGGTAGGAAATACAATAGAAGATGAAGGGAAAAAAATCAGGGCTACCACTGTCTTTCCCAATCAGCTGAACGCAACATGATCCGTGTGTTTTGCCTGGGGGGAGCAGGGAGAGCTGTGACTTCCCAGAGGAAGGGATAGGGCCAAACAGGAGAGAGTGACTCAAGGTACAACCTGGTTTTTGGTCTGCTCTCAGAGCAGTGCTTCTCTCTGCTCACTCAGTAGGGATTTGTCACAAAACCCTTAGTTGGCCTTTCTTAAAAACTATGTTTTGTTCATATACATGTAGCTGATGCATTTATTTTAATAAGGGTTTTTAGCACATGCAACTGTCAAAATTTATTTTTCAGGAAGAGAACAAGAATACATCTGGGTAAGAATTGAATATATATCCTAAATAAGCCCAAAAGCCTTATTAAATTTTTTATTCATACCATAAGCAAAACATTCCCAGACTACAGCATGAATTTTACTAGAGTAGAAAATCTAAATTCTGGTACAGTATTTCTTTTGTTGTATCTTAAAGGCACAGAAAAGATGTGCCAGAGCTGCTTCTGTATGTAAAAGCATATGTAAAGTAAGAGAACAGGGGTTCCTGAATTACTGCATCTCTCTTTGCAGTGGGCCTCCGTGTGAGGATAAGTACTTTTTGCCCACTAATTGATTTAAGAAACAATACTTCAGGGGGTCTATATTTAACTAAAATATTTTTTTAAATGTCTCTTAAAAAAAGGAGCAATGGATCTACCAGTTGAAAAGCCCAGAGGACAGATGGTTATGGAGATTAATGTTGTCTGTTTATACAAAAAGACACTGGTAAGACAATCCTCTCCAGCACTGCTTTCCAAGTAAGCTTAAGCTTACTTTCTGAGAGAGATAATAACAGGGTGATGAAGAGATAAGTGCAGTGCCAATACAGACAGAGGCCCTATTCCAAACCTTCTGACTGGGCTCTTACCTGAGGTCCTCACTTTTTGGCTGGGTTGTCAGCCAGACCGCGGTGGCCTGTGGCTGGTTTTCTTGGCTTGAGACTTCATCTCCTGGGCCACTGCAGTTCTCCTTGGTTACTCTGCCTGAATCTCCCTTTTCCTTTGTACAGATGAAAATAGAACCAACTTTCACCAAGCCCAGGCAGTGGTTTCATCCGCTCAGCGCAACAACAGCGTGCCCAAATGTGAGGTCATACTGCAAGCACAGAGCTGCAGAAACAGTCAGCAGAGGAAAACTGTGTGTATGAGAATCCTCTTTCTCTTCTTATTCAGGCATGACAAGAAAGCTCAGCAAAACGATTTATACACAGGCTGGAATGGTTCACTGACCTAATAAAACACGGAGTATTCCTCAATGAAGAGAAAATGTTACCAAAAGCAAGCCCCTAACAAGATGGGAATGTGAGCTGTGCTGAGAGTATACTTTGCAATTCCCCACATTAATTATATACTAACAGATGCAACGATGAGAATAAAGTAGAGCTATAGTCTCTTTCAAATTAATAGAGTTGCAATCAGACTAAAACCAGTCAGTAAATGAGAAAAAGGGTTTGCTAATGATCTTAGAATCTAATGGTTCCTAGCAGGATATTCCCCAAATAGACAAACATGCACCTACACGTGCATATTTTATTTATAGTGACTTTCATTCTGAAAGATGCTGAAGTATTTTGCAGCTATCCCAACATCATTCCATTGCATGTCAATAAAGAGTGTCACCTGACAATAAATATTAGGTAAAATGAAAATCACGAAACCAAGAGGGAGAGACATTTCAGTCTGAGGAGAGTGGAGAGTCCCCTGCCTGTGACAATCCCCCATTGGTTTCCATGGCTTCCTGAGGCTTAAGACTCTTACCCACCATACACTACCAGGGGATCTTCTGGAGGTACAGATAGAGAGATCAGAATCCCTTTTAGCTGATAGAAATGTTATCATCTGATGAGAGGGACATGACAGCAAACAGGTATGCACTGGCTCAGAGCTCAGTCTGACATCTCAGTAGTTTTCCCATCTAGTAGTAATTATTTTTCTCATTTTTCCTGAACTAATAACTAACTTAGATTTATTTTCTGCTTTAATATCTCTAAAAGGCCCCATAAGTATATCAGATTACACATCAGAATGGAAACCAGACGTAATTAGGCAAAGCACTGGCATTGCACTGCTATCTATATGGTTTACAACTTTTCAGACCATTTTTTCATCTGAAACATGTGCTAGGTCATACAAACTAACTCTTATTGCTGAAGCTGTGTGGTAAAGTGAATATATTAGAAGTGCAAATTGTCACCACACCCATCACAATTACATTTACAGCTCCCTCTGTGTCTTGTAGTAATTTGTTCTCCTGCACTGCATCCCTCAGAGGTTTCTACGAGATTATTTTTTACTATTCAGAAAGGTAATTTATTGAAGAAGCGCTTTGCATCTCTGTCAGAGGTACGTGAAGCGAGAAATAGGGATGAACAAACCTCAAAATGATTGGTAGCTTGAGAGGGATAAGGATCCAAATTTTAGAACATCGCACTAAAATTCCAATTTTGTTACATGACAAGTATTACTTCTTCTTAAAATTCAATCTGTGGCTATAATTACTGATATTCAGTGGATCACACATCTGAGGTTACTCTGATAGAGCTGGGAGAGAGAGTTATTTATTTACAAATCCAAATCAACACAGATGAGGAATTTCAGATAAAATCAGGCTCTGAAACAACATATGTGCCTAAAATTCAGCATGAGAAAAACTAGTTCCTCACTGCCCTTGGAAGTAGAAAAAAGGGGACTAGAAATTGCTGGTGTCCCGAATCCATAACATGTTTTTCAGAGCTATGTGCATTTGGGACCTTCACAGCAGCAGATATATTGGTACATCCATCTTCCTAATGATCTGTTGAGCATCAGTTATACCCTCTAAGGGGGGAATGACATTGTTTACCTCCACAAGTTTCTGCCAGTAGAATCCAAACAATGGTGCCCATTGTTAGAAACATCCTATTTGGCCAGACCACACCAATTTTGTGTTTGGGTTTTTTTGTTTGTTTGTTTTTTCTTTCCAAAGGATTGAAGATCATTCAGCAAGATCAAACCTTTATTTGGAGCCTGGAAGCATCCAACCAATTGTTTCTTTACTACAGTCAGGGCAATGTTTTATCTGAGCAGGGCTCATAATGCATCTAGAGAGACAGGGAACCTTCTTACAGTGGATCAGCTGAACTGTGCTGTTTTGTTGAACTGGTGATCTTACCTTCCAGTTCTTGCTCGGTGTAAAAGATCATCAATATCCCGACACTTTAAAGCTTCAGTCTCATGATTGTGCCATTCCTGGCACAGAGCTTCTCCACGTTTTTGTGTTTTGTTAATAGGTGATATATTTTACCTATAAACATCAGAGAAGGGCTAGAAGTGCCAGTTTTAACACAAAATCCACTGCTTTCACATCTATTGGTTTCAGGTTTGATCACAGCTTGAGTTCTGTCAGCTGTATTTTCCTGACAAAACCAGTGGGTGTTATTTTTAAATATCTCCCGTGCTCCGTGTCCGTACTGTGTCATATCTATCTACAGTTCTTTCTTTTGGAGAATGTCACCCCAAATCAAGACAACCACTAAGCAGAAAGGAGGAAACAAACCTTAAAACAACATGTACACATAGAATAAAAACAAAACTGAGACTGACCAAGCTTCCAGCTCCTCAAAAGAGCAAAAGAGCACGTTAAAATATGCACTAGGCCCACAGTGAAGTCATGAGTTCAAAACCAACACCGGCCAGAGGTAAAAGTAGTGCCTGTGAATCACCTAGAAATGTCAGCACAGGGATGGTGACTTGAAGGATACCTTGAAGTCTGTATGTGCCAGTAGGTGTTCTTTTGGCTGCAGTTCTGCGTTCTTTGTCAGCAAGCTCCAGCCTGATGCATTGCCTTAGCTGGCCCACACAGATGTTACTGCTTGAGGCTATTTTCCCCTCTTCCCTCCGAAGGCAGGGTGCATTCAGGTCAGTTCTCTCAGCTTCTACAGGGCATCTTAAGAAAAAAAAAAAAAAAAAAAGGAAAAGAAAAGCTGTCTTGAAAACTACATCTTCTAATTATCACTGCAGCGTGACACACTGTCTCCTCATCAGCAGCCTGGCTCAGGATATGTGATGACAGGTAATTTTTGATTCAGAAAGAAATAGTCTGTGTAATCTCATGGTCAGGAAAGGACATGGATGTTGCAGTTCCTGAAACATTGCAGAAGATCCCTCTCTGCCAAGATTTTAGGAGCCTGGTTTAATATTCCCTCTGTTTTGACTTTAGGAGTGTGGTGGTGAAGACTATCTTATTTCAACAAAATTACAAGTCTTTCACTAGTTATCATGAACTCCTTCAGTGAGAAAAGGTTTAATGGGGTACTTACATCAAAAGGTGGCTTAGGTTCAACTAGAAAAGTTTTTGTCAGGTAGCCTACAGAAGCAGTGACAGTCTGAAGGAAATGTCTGACTTTTTCTAATCACTGTAAACTAGTCAGCAGATACTGCAGTCTAATGGTGTGACTGTTAGAGTCACTTCTAGTATCCACAGTCCAATAAAGCATGTCCAGTGCTCAGCTTTGCCCCAGGGTCACTTTTGGCTTTGCAAAACAGGGATATTTTGCTTAATACTCTGTATATTTCAGGGTTACAGTTACTGTAAATCAATGGAAATGAGGGCAGGCAATGGACAACACTGTAATTGTGGGTGTCCATCACTGATGCTACTTACACAAGGAGGACAGACTTCACTTTACACAAAACATTGCAGGCCCTGGTTGGTTTTAGTAATCCCTGGAAATATTTATTTTGCAGGCAAATTCTTCTCTTTTTTTGGCAAAGCAGAAGGACTGACTACCTTAGAGATATTAAGGCTGAAGAGCTGAGCTGTGGAGCTTCATGGAGGTTGATAAAAAGAGTTGCAAGAAGCGCTTTTCACTGGGTCAAGCGAGCCTGGAGGGGATAAGCTATGAAAAGGGTCGCAGGAAATTTTAAGTGATTGTAAGGTCAAAATGCATTAAAACCATCAAAGAGAAATGGCTGCTGCATAAAACAGAACGCTCAGCAACTTGTGAATGCCTTTCATCGCACAGAGGGCCTGCACATGTCTTGTATGATGTCCCGTGCAACACCTATGTTTTATCTTAACACCTGCAGCTGCTTGTTACCTTATCAAAATCACCCCTCACCTGAAATGCAACATGTAACCATGCTTTTTCTTTAACCTGCATTATCACCTCCAGCATAGGCTTACCTTATCTAACTCACCAGTTTTGGAAAACACAAGATTATGGAAGTCTTGTCTAGTTTTAAACAGTGGCCTTGAAGAATCGTGGTGCTTTAGAGAATTGAGTCGCTATTGCATAAGAAATTCTGCATGGAAATGTCAGTGTTGACTGTGAGGGGAATGGAATTAAGGCTTCAGTGACACTTACTGACTTCCAGCAAGCTTGCACTCAGGATGTGTGGGTAGTACAGGGCTCTCCCTACCCCCAGTGATACACCCTACCAAAGTGCATCGAGGGGAAGACACAAATGTGTTTATATCCATGTCATTAGAGCCAGACCCCAGGGCAGATGGAAAACTTATCAAGCCACTGTTGTCTCTGGGTCAAGATGCCAGGCCTTTTTTAAGGGGAGGGTAAAAAAAAAAAAAAAATGTCTTTTCAAAGTCATGCCAGTGCCTGGGAGGATTGCAATAATTTGATTTGCTCTCCTAGTGTCTGATAATTTATTTAGTTTTCCTGGGAGATGCTGTAACATTTTTGTTTGCTATTTTGAAATTGGAACTCCTCCACTGAGGCCAAGGAGTGGGACTGAAAAGGATCCGAACTAGTTATCATTAACAAATGTTGAAGTCTGTCTGATGGGTATTGAAATGGAATTGTATTTAAGAAAGTTAAAGAAAGGGAGAACAAGATGGAGATGTCAGGCAGAAAAAAGGGTGAGATAACACTGCATTCATTTACATAGAGAAGCTGCGAAGAAGGTGCTGGCAAGAAGAGAAAGTATCTACCCCAGAGGGCAGGCGGGCAGAGGTGTTCCTCCCCTTCAGAACTTACTTGAACCCTTAGTTCCCTTTGAATTGAACTTCTTTAGATTTATCACTGAAGTCAGAGATGCCATAAGTAATAAAGGCAGTTCATGCTATATTTTTGTAGCTACCTGCTCATTTGTAAGGCAGTTGAACAGAGAGAAATGGATCCCAAGCTGAAAGCTAGTT
The DNA here is from genome assembly GCF_003031625.1 of Empidonax traillii. Classification (NCBI taxonomy): domain Eukaryota; kingdom Metazoa; phylum Chordata; class Aves; order Passeriformes; family Tyrannidae; genus Empidonax; species Empidonax traillii. The sequence continues at coordinate 218,597 of NW_020956580.1, forward strand.
TGAACTTGTGTTTTATGCAGATCAAGACTGGACCTCACCTGTTGATTAAAGTTTTGCCAAGTTAGAGTGAAAATAGAACTGGAACAAGTGCAGTTATACACAAACTGAAAAACAGAAGTTAATGAAAAAGCACAGTAATTTGTCTCCCTGCAACTGAAGAAAGAGTCTATTGTACAATTTAAAATATCTGCTATCAGTACAAAACAACCGGGAAAGTGATTTTTTGTGTAAGGTTAGAAATACACAGAAAGGTAAGATGCAAACCAGCAACAACAACAAAAAAACAAACAAACAAAAAAAACTGGAAAAAAAAAGGGGGGGGGGGGGAATATCCATTTGAACAAGTACTACTGTCCTTAATTACTTTTTCTTGACTTTACTTTTTAAGAGGTGAAGGAAAGACATTGTACAGCTTTCATATGATCTCAAAACCAAATATATAGATTTTGGGACAGCAGGTTATGATCCATCAATATCACAAAGCATGAGGTTGTTTGCAATCTAGAACCAGACTTTATGGTTTGGGGTCATCTTTTCTAAATTCTGAATGTCCAAGCTGCTTTATAATTGAGATGCCAAGTCAAATACAACACATCATAAGATCGTGGGTCAGGAGTCTGTTATTGGAGATGTAAGATCAAAAGGGAGAGAAAAAGGAAGAGGCAAAATAAGAGATTAAATGATTTCGGAGTTATGGATGCCATGACACTTTGAACTCATCCCAGGTTTTAACTAGTGGTTGCAGCATTTTTTGATAGCTCAGCAAGAACTGTGGATCCCTGTTAGCCTTAGTAAGCAGAGGCCAAGATTACAGCATGGATCAGGAGAGATGGAGAAAGAAGGAAATAGAGGTTGACAGTTTTAGGGCTGGGATCCAAGCAGCTCCTATAAGCGTGGGCAGGTCTGTCCTGCTTAAGGGCAGGTCACTGTGCTGAGGGATCCAGGAGTCTTGGCACAGAACAAAATGCAAATGTGGCAGCCAAGCAAGAGCAGCAATACAGTGCTAAAAGCTGCCAGTGCAGCAGCATCTGGACCGAAGGGATAGACCAAAGTGCCACAAAAGCAATATTTTAGTACATCAGAGGAATAATTAGGGACCCTAAATCTACCAGCCTAAAAATGCCCGATAGTCCCTGAGAGAGGAACAGAAGGTTATTCTCCCATCAAATAACAGTTGCTGTATTTTTGCATGCTATTTTTCAGTAATCATTCCTATTTTGAAGCTTTTTTCAGGATTCCACCCTCCACAGTAAAGGTCTGAGGGAGGGTTGGGGTAGTTCAGAATCCTGTATGTAGTGATGACTTGAAAATCAGAATTGCTACAGCATTAGTATTCAGGTTTTGTTCCTACTGCTGATGTGCTAAAAGACATCACAACCTCAAGACTAATGAAGGCACTGTAATGCTGTGCTGTAGCTGTCAGCCCCCCAGTGCCTGCAGAAGCAAGAAGCTGCTCCCTGCTGAGGAAGAGCTGGGTGCTCCACAGCCACCCATCTCTGCAAGCAGGGAGGGCTGGCACCAGTTACCACTGCTGTTAACGAGCCACTGGCAAATCCTCTGTGTCTGTAAAGCTTTAAACATGGCAGGAGCCATTCCACACAAATGTGTTCTCACACCTTCACTGCCAGACTCCTCCTGGCTTGGATCCCATACCCCAGGCCAGGTACTTGCTGTGTAACATGGCTTTTTGTACTCCACTCACTTATCAAATGCCTTCTTTCATGTGAAATGCAAATCATTCCCCCTCCCATCATACCAGCACTGCCGCATTTCTGAACTATCAATGCCTCTGATGGGTCCTTTCTAAATGTATCCTAACAGGCAAGGAGAGACAGGAGAGGGGAATTTGGGTATCTACCTGTATCAACACAGGTTGGGATTGCAGATGTTTGGCTTACCAGAACAGTGAGATTTTAATGCTGGACATTCTAAGACAATACTGATAAATACAGCTTAATGTGAGACTCAAAAATTACAGATTAAATTCCTAACGAAATCAACAAACAATTGTCTGGTTTCCCTCGGTTGAAAGAACAGCTTTTGGATTTTATTTGTATGAAAGAATAAAGTCAAAAGGTAATTAACAAATAATGCTACAAAAAGGCAATGGAGGAATAGATCTGTTTAGCCTTTACACTTGATTGAATGCAAAAACATACAAAAACTGTGTGAAAACAATCTATCCTCCTCAAATCTTTCCTCATCCAAATGAACATCTGAGAACACGAATGAGGAATTTTCCAGTGAGGAAGTGAAAGCTCTAACAAGCATTTGGCCTGCCCACTTGCTTTTCTGAGAATCTTTGTAATCAATGCCTCTCTGCTTTTTCTGGTGAGACAGCAGGAGCTTCCCTCAAAGAGTTTCCACACAAGGCACAGCATTTTCTGGAAGGATTTATGGGAGTTATCAAGCCTCTGTGTTTCGGATTCTCAAATCCAAATTACTTTCTAGCTTTTTAATTACAAGCAGATGAACCTGCTGCAGGGATGCAAGTAAGTCTCTGCTAAAGCCTTCCCACATTTTCCAGCCACCACATTCTTCCTTTGATGTGTTCCTGCAGGTGTCTGTGATCCCACGTGCATGAATGGAGGGAAATGTGTCCACCCAAATGTCTGTGACTGCCCATCTGGTTGGAGGGGAAACCACTGCAACAAACGTAAGCACCTCTACAGCCCATCAAACAGATTATTATTACTTGGGCCAGTCAACATCAATTGTAATCTTCTTTTAATAATAAAAAACAATATAGTGGATAAAATCTGTTTTGCTACTTCAGCAGTTTTAAGAAAGCCAGTTTTAAGCATGGGTAACATAAAATATAAACAGTTGATGCTTGCAAAGGAGAAAAACCTGTGTAGGGCAACCCTGGTTCTGCTCCATGCAGCTCTGTTATACATCTTGTTATGGAAATTCATTTTTATAGTATTAAACTTGAAGCATCGATTTTGTGTTTTAACAGCTTCACGTATTTTGTAATATTTTGCAGAGAAATGTCATATATTTCAAAATACAGAACTATTTAAAGCCTGCTATAAAGCCTTCCAGACTGATGTACTCTCAAGGTCATTGGTGCATAATTTGGAGAATGACGTGTTCTTACTCTGTAACTCTACCAGATCTGACTACAGTTACATAAAAATGTAATTAAAAAAAAAAAAAACTCTCACCCTGAAATATTTTCAAGGAACATTTTTCCTTACATGGCTATTCATTACCGTGAACTTGACAGATAAACTGAACAAATTTATAATCAAGATGACAACCTGTATGTAAACCACATTAAAATATTGGCTTTTTACCCTTGGGGTCCTGATAGTAAATATGATTTCAGAACCAGTGGTTTGAATTTATAATATTAATAATTTATTCAGAAATACTGAAGGAAGGAAGTGTCTCTCACACAAATACACCAAATCATGCACTCTTTCAGGATCTCTGAACAAACAATATATGCAACAAACATATCAAACTTTACTATGAAAACATTTGTTTTTGACATGGAACACATAATAGGCATATGACATGCATGAATACGTCCTATGGAGATTATTCTCAGCTGATGGTGAGCTGAGCATTAAGAAATGGCAAGTCTCCCAGTAGAGAGTCATCAAAGATAAATTTCTTAAGAAGAAAATATCATGGAATCCTGAATACTGATTACCTGACGAACAGAGCACGTTCACTTCTCTGGAAGTTAGCCAGATGGAACAAAGCCTAGCAGGTCACCTTTCAGACAGACCTTGAGCACACAGATACATCACGTACATCTTCTCACTTGTTTCATGTCAACCTGTTCAGCTGTTTGCCTGCAGAAATGTCTGAACGGTGGAGAATGTGTCGGACCCAACATCTGCGAGTGCTCCAGAGGATGGGTGGGAATGCTGTGCCAGACCCGTAAGTGATCCTTCATTTACCCCAGCTTCGTAACCATGCACATAGCACTGGAGATTTTTATGCATTAAAGTTTCTCCTATGTGCATATTGTGTTAGGTTTATGGTTGAACTCGATCATCTTAAATGTCTTTTCCAACCTAAACGATTCCATGATTCCATTATGTGTAAAAGTCAACCATAATGTGATTAGCACCTGAATTCTGCCTTTTATTTGTCAGGCCTGTCCTATGCTGCCAGTAAAACTATTACTTTCAAAGACATTTCTCGAGCCAACATCAGCATGAGAAAGAGGCCTGACTCATCTTTTCCTTACGTGGATGATGAGCTCAACCTGTCAGACAAAACAAATGGTTTTTAAATTCAATAATTTGAAATATAAGGTGAAAAAGGAGGGTTCAAGGAGAAAAGGAAATACCCAGGTGTCATTAAGCGCTGAAAGAAATCCTGTATATCTGCCAACCTTAGAGCCAGACCCTGTAAATCCCCCATGTTCAGACTGACCACCGAGATGGCTGGAAATATTTGCATTGGAAGACCTGAAATAGGAAGAGACCTGTTATTGCCACTTACAAAGAGGGTCACTGCAGTTTGTGCCTGCTATTAGCTTTGCAGCATGAGGAGACGAGGAAAATATCAAGGCATTATCCCCTTTAAAGGGCAATCTTCCTTTCCTCTCACACTCGCAGAGCATAATTACTTATGGAAATCTTTTGTCAGTGAAATCCCAGTGGCTGTGTAATTGTTTCTTTGAGCCAGCTGTCTTCTAGTTCAAACATGGGGATGTTTAAAGTTATTTATTCATTGGTGACATACTCTTGACTCAGTTTATTAAATAAATAAACAAATCGTGCTTATTCCTGTGAAAGACAAGTAAGGCTCACTGTCATTAACAATTTCTGCTGTCCTGTGCAGGCACACAAGCCCAGGTAACTTTTTACAGATCTGCATAACCTTTGAAATTTTACTCGAAATCCCTTCACTTGCTAATCACTCTGGTTTTACTATTTCTTCCCATGTTTTCACTGTACTGGGAGGTTAAATCACTTTTTTTTTTTTTCTGTCCAAAAGGATCTGGCTCAAAATCCCAGGTCCCACAGCAAACCCAAATAATCACCAAGTGGCTGGAATTTCTGGGTTTTTAAGGGGAAAGAGAGAAGACTATTGTCAGGGAGCAGATGGTGAGGTCTTATAATGTTGCTCCAGGGTATCCACAGCGAGGCAGGGGTGAAGCAGGGGAGCAGGAAAGTCTTTATCCTCACAGATGTTAGGCACAAAATTTTGCATAGAAGTGTAACCCCTGAAAATAAGTCAGGTTTTATGTTTTAATGGCAGGTTATTCCCTCAAATCCAGAACTCAATGAAAAAAATGTATTGATTTGTCTAAATATAAAAAGCCTCCTGAGTACTCCCCTTTCTCACCTTCCCCTCAGCTCTGGCACTGCCATGGAAGCTGCTGACTGTAACCAACCTCTGGTTACCTGTTTTTGTTGTCCTTGTTTTGCTTTGGCCCCTTTCCCATCTCCCAGCAGCTCAGGGATAGTTGGCCAAATCCACACACTCTGCCAGAGCCAGTGTGTTTCTGGCATGGAGGTGTTTGGTTCATCTCACTGCTCCCCTGGGCAAAACTGCTTTGTCACATTTAATCTCCTGAGGTTTCCCTGTGCTCAGCACCCCCTTCTTGCTTGGATATGTGTGCCCAAATTCTGGGCTTCGCTAAAGTATCAACAAGGCTGAAGATGGCCTTGATTTGCAAATTTTAACTACAGACTTTGGCTGTTAAAGTCAACAACAGGGCAAAACATTCACATTTTAAGAGAAGAAAGTAGTAGCAACATATTATTCATTATATTCAAATATTATTTAATATATTATTTAATGTTTATACCTATTCTATAACATTGTATTGAAACAATAACTATTGCTGATTACACTATGTGTGAATCTAATAGTATATATTATCTATTAATTCTATATTTTTCATATTATTAATCTTATTTGCGTTTTATTTATCTCAGTTGTTTCCATTTCATAATGTAAATTTTTTACCTCACTCTGCAAGTAACAAACCAGAGGATAACTTTTCTCAGCAATCAATCCACCTTCTCCACTATCCAGAATCCATTAGGTCTGGACTGTTTCTCTGGG
>NW_020956581.1:0-70747 GCF_003031625.1 Empidonax traillii
CAGCATAGTAATTTTCTGGCTGGTGGTCAACTCGCCTTGAACCAGCACAATTTTGGATAGGCACCCAAAATAAGCACCTTAAATATTTAGAAAAGAACAGTAAGTCTGATGCATTGAGGAATCAAAGCTGCTGGGCCAGAGGACAAAGAACAAAGCTCCCAAAGAATTAGATTGCTCTGAAGACAGGGAGGAAGCCCAACACAGATTAACTGTGACTTGGGAGAGGAAACCAGTGAAAGAAATGCTGGTGTTGGTGGATGGTGCCTGAGGGCTGATTGGCATCCCTCTCCTCTCTGCTTGGAGGACCAGAGACCCCTGAGTGTTGGATAAAACAGGGAAAACCACACAGAGAGTAAAGCAAGACAATCCAAGCTGTGGGACCCAGCCCTAGAGAGGAAGAGGAGCTGGCTGGTGGGCAAGGTTAGGTTAGTGCTGATGCACACTGGTGCAGCCCATGGAGGGAGCCAGAACACGTCCAGTCAGGCTTTGCTGGCACTCAGGCTCCCTCCTCCCAAGTTTTACTCCCATAGACACTCAGACCCATAAAGACCATCCCCGTTCCAGCTTGAACTGGAGCTGACAGGTGACTTGCTGCTCAGCAGCACAGGAATTTTTTAGGGACAAGCAGACTGTTGTTCAGCCCTTGTGGAAATGATGTGATTTTCACGTGTCCCCACTGCAGGATGAATGAATGAATGAAGCGTTTGACAGAGGACACATTTGTAAGGCTGGCAAGCCCGCTGGCTCTGGGTTTTATATGGAGAGCTGAAGGCTGTTTTTCCACTCGTTTCTGCCATGAGTGTTTGGAAAGGGTGATAAACAGCAACAGTCACCAGGCAAAGCCAGCCACACCTCTTCCTACCCCAGCACAGGTTAATCTTCCTCATCCAGGGACATCCCCAGCCAAGGGGCTGCAGCAGGATCCTGGCACCATCAGAGCTGCAGGTGCTGGTTGCCCAAAATGATGCCTGAAGGTGAGGAAAGGTTCATTTTCGCAGAGGTTTCCCATGAACTGAGAGACGCCTCCAGCAGCACCAGGGAGGAAAAAACAGCCTCCTGAGCCTCCACAGCCAATGCTTGCTCCCCAAAACTGAGCTACAGGACAAAGAAAGACTCAGCTTCTCCTTTGGCTCTGTAAAATCAGGCTGGCTTCCTCAGCAAAAAAACAAAACCAAACCAAAACCAACCAAACAACAAACTCACTCACAAAACTTAAGAATTTTAGCAAAACGAGATCATCTTCCCCAGGAAAATATTTCGCTAATGCCTTTTTTTAACCCTTTTACCCCAGCTGTAAGCAGGAGCTTGCACCTGGTCACGTGTGCAGCTTTAGCAGATGAAATTGGGGTTTTTTTTCCTCACACTTGAAAATAACGTCAATACCAAATTAGGGTCTCTCACTTTCTTACTAGTTTGTGTTTGACTGCGTGGGAATAACCTGGCAGTGCCAAGGAACTGATGTTTGCCTAAAGAAAAACTCTCCAGTACTTTTCTGCTCTCATGCACAAAAATCCATTGCTCTGAAAATAGACCAACTTCAGCTGAGTTTCTAGATGGATTTGGGCAAAACCTTTGGCTTTTTAGCTTCCAGAGGAGCTCCAGTCATTTACAGGGGGAAAATCCAGGAGCTCCCATAGGATGCCTCATCAGCTGTACCCAACACAGTGAACAGCACGGTGGAGACAAGTTTTACCTCCTTGTTAGAAACTCGGGGTCTCCAGATGCCTCAGACAAACAAACATCTCAAGCACAAGTTGTTCCATATGCTCAGTGTAAATCATGGAGAAGCCCCTGAGGAGTAAATACATACTGACCACATACATGCTATTTCCTGGGATTTTTTTTTTTTTTTTTTTTTAGTGCTAACTCCAAACAAAGCAGCCACGACGTGGAGACGCTGTTTATATCAGCTCCCCCTCAACTGATGGGATGTTTATAGAGGAGGGAGCAGGATTACACAGCACAGACCCCTGTGCCCACCCAGTGGCTCCAGGGACACCTCAGAGCCCCCTCCAGTGCCCAAAGGGGCTCCAAGAGAGCTGGAGAGAGATTAAGGACAAGGGATGGAGGGACAGGACACAGGGAATGGCTTCAAACTGACAAAGAGCAGGGTTAGAAGGGATATTGGGAAGAATCTTCCCTGTGAGAAGGAAGGTGGGGAGGCCCTGGCACAGGTTGCCCAGAGCAGCTGTGGCTGTCCCTGGATCCCTGGAAGTGTCCAAGGCCAGGTTGGACGGGGCTTGGAGCAGCCTGGGCTGGTGGAAGGTGTCCCTGCCCGTGGCAGGGGGTGGAATGAAATGAGCTTTCAGGTCCCTTCCAACCCAAACCATTCTATGCTCCTCTGGAAAGAGATGGAGAAGGGATTCAACTCCTCCAATCCACGTGCTCACCTGGAACAGAGTGCAGGTGTTTTCCCCACTTTAATTCAGAGTTCTATCAGGTCAGGAGAGTGGTCCACTTCTCACAGCTGAATTAAGCCTGTTCAGCTTCGCTCCAAAGATTAAAAAGCAGCAACATTTTGGACAGATCACCCGGCAGGATGCTCACAGGGTATTTCAGTCTCCAGCACTGCTGCTCTCTGGGCTCCTTCTCACCCTATCCAAGCACAAAAGAACTCATGGAAAATTCTATATATCACCTAAAAGCCCACATGGGCTTTTTTTTTTTTTTTCCTCTTATTTCTTTAATAGGGAACCCTAACAAGAACATACCCCTGGGGCCTGGGATATATGGCACATCAGTACATTTCCAGGGCTCTTCTCTGATTTTTGCTCTTTGCCACTGGTGCACAATGACCACGGGTTTCCAATGAACTGGCTGCAGCAGATTCTCAGGTCTTTTTTTTCCCCTCCATATCTTCCTGACTAACACAGCGCTCATTCATGGGTATAAATAATTCTCTATAATTCCCCTTTGAGTACAAATGATTCCCTATAACTCCTCTTCGGCTCGTCTGCCGTTACATCATCCTGCCCGCGTGGGCAGTGAGTATTTCTGGCTTCTCCTTGACTCCAGCCCTTTTCAAGCCACCTCACCTCTCTCCCCGTAATTAGTAACAGGCTTTTCCATCACAAAAGTTGGAAGCTTCGTTGAGCTGCTGAAATTCAGCCCTTTTCAAACAGCTTTCGTGCAGCACAGGGCTTCCAAGGTGCCACAGGACTGGGCAAAGATTCCTTTTTTGATCCCCTCGTGCAAGGCTTGACCTGGAAGGGTCCGTGACAAGAAAGGAGGAGCAACCCAAAACAACGGCTGGCAAGGTCTGTGTTGGCCAAAACACATCTCGTGCCCCCTGAATTATCTTTTATTCTGGAGAAGAGCATAGTTATCTTTCACAGAAGCGGAGCATCACACTTCACATCACACTTCACTGACCCAGAAGCTGCACGTTGTGTGAGAGGGGGAAACACCCACACTATTTACATTTTTGACAGTACTTTGTTCCCCGTAATCACAGGAGCTGAAAATCTCGTCAAGCAGAAGGGCTTTTTTTTTTTGCAGGATGCAGTTGGTCAGGGCTCCAAGTTTCACCTTTTGAATTATGATCTCTCCTCCAGGCCATGGATTAAGAGTATATATATACACTCAGAGTAGATATTCACACACAGCCTGGGGCGGGCTTGCTTTTGTTGCTGAGATTTTTAGGAGGGGGAAAAAAAAATCCCATAGAATCATAAAATCATCAAATGGTTTGGGTTGGAAGGGACCTGAAAGCCCATCTTGTTCCATCCCCTGCCACGGACAGGGACATCTGCCACTAGCTCAGGTCACTCCAAGCCCCTTCCAACCTGGCCTTGGACACTGCCAGGGATGGGAAGGAGGTTTTAAAGAGGTATTTTAACATCTTGTCCAGTGCTGCCAGATGGAAAGGGCAGAGCTCTTATCTTTCCTTACTTCCCACTCTGACTTGCCCACCCAGAGGTGCCCTTGCCCTTTTCCCTGGCAGTTTCAAAGCCTAGAGAGGTACTGAATGCAACAGAAATACATCAAGAAACATTTGCACAGGGGCAGACAGACAAACAGAAAGAGAAGGAGAAAAGCAGAACCAGGAAAAGCTTCAGGGTGCTGGTGGCATGGGAAGCAATTGGGATGAAAGCAACAGCAAATCGTTTCAAACTAATGTAAATTAAGTAATTTGCAGCCCTGCCCTTGTTCCTGCAGAGCAGCTCTCTGCATTGATTTGCAGCCAGGAGAAAGATGGGTGTGAAGGCCCCAGCTGGACCCCACATCTCCAATCCACTGTGTGGATGCTCAGCCAGGGATGGAAAAGTAACAGAGCAACCCTTGGTTTTGGTGGAAATCCCTGATTTCAGGGCGAGCAGCAGCCCCACCTTGCAGGGGCAGTTTTTACTTGAGGGGGGAAAAAGATGACTTTGGGTTTGGTGGCTGCCCAAGGAGCCCCCGGAGGACAAGCCAGCAGGTGGTGCTCGAGGATGGAGCCAAGGTGGGACGTTCCTGGGTGTCCCCCTGCACAGGGGACCCGGAGCCAGCCCCCCCCCCCAGCTTGTGTGAATCACACGGGGGGAATCCACAGAGCTGCTTAAATCAGGGGGAAAAACAGCCCAGCTGAAGCAAAACTTCACCACCCTCCACCAGTTCCACTGAAGTTTTTTATGAGGGGCTCCAGCTGGGACCCTTATTCTGGGGATGGGAGGACACCAAGGTCCCCTTTGCATCCAGGCAAGGATGTGGCACACATGGCTTTTTTTTTTTTTTTTTTTTTTTCTGTCGTGGGTAGAAAGAGAATTCCTCAAAACCCTTCTCCTGACTCATAGCATTAATCACGTCTAGTTATTAACACACCAGGGACAAAATCTTGCTAAACTTAATCCCAGCCGCCTCTACAAATTACCAGTGTGATGTGATTCAGTCTCTTACTAATTATCAGAGGGTTTGCTGGTGTCTGGGGCTGGAAAGAAGTCTGTCCCTGCAGATTGTCACCCCCCAGGTGTCACTCACCCCCAGAACGTCCCAGCAGCCACAGAAGGGACCTGCCTGGGTTCCTGTCGCTGCCAGGATGGACTGGGAGTGCTTTTCTGGGGGTCACCAACACAAACTGCTAAAGAAAGGATTGGAAAGGATCGTGAGTGAAAGGGGAAAAAAGTAACCCCACCTCAAATAGTCCTGAGCGTCCTGGCTGGCTGCTTCCCAACTGTGTGCCAATGACAAAGCCCCTTTTTGGAAAGCAAAACCTCTCAGCTCGGTCATTACAGCCATAAAGGCAGTCAGATGGGAACTGAACAGCTCTTACAGCCCCATTAATTACTGGAGCACTGGAAAAAAAGTCATTTCAATATTAAAACCATATTAAGACAAAGAAAAGAAAAAAAAAAAGGAACAAATGCTACAACAAGAAATGAGTCTAACTTCCCAGTTAAATATGTTCTTAATCGAGCTGTGATAGGCACTCAGCACAGGTCGTGCACGTTTTACTAGCACTGTTACATTATTTATCTGGAATCCTCTGTCTTGGCTGTTTTCACTACAGTTCTGAGGGTGCCTGGAGCTTTCCCGTGGTTTGTTCTTCTGGTTGTTTTTTTTTTTTTTTTTTTTTCAGTCAAATAAAAACGTTTCCCTGTGCTCCTCCATTGCCACACAGAAAATTCTGGTTTTCAGAGGTGTATCTGAAGTAAAGGCAATAAAGATCCCAGCTGCTATTGAACTGATAGGACCAGACCATACTGGTTACCACTAGTGGTGGCAAACTGGAACCACTGGACCCCATCTGGTGGATGTAATTCTTCATACAGGATCATGAGCTGCTGCTTTACTGGGATGCTGGTGCTGCTGAATCACAGAATGGCCTGTGTTGGAAGGGACCTTCAGGACCATCTCACTCCCACTCCCTGACACGGGCAGGGACACCTTCCACTAGACCAGGTTAATCTGGAGCCTGTCCAACCTGGCCTTGAACACTTCCAGGGGTGGGGCAGCCCACTTGGGCTCTCTGCCTGACATCCAAAATCACCTGGAAAAGCCCTTGGTTTGGATGCTGCTGCTGCTGACAGAATGCACCTCCACCATACGTATTTTATCCTCCAGCTGCTGTCCCTCACCCACCGTGAGTGAAAATACAAATTAAAAGAATTAAAATAAAATAAAAATAACCGGCTTGTCAGCACTTCCCAGCTGCTCCCATTCCCCCCATCCCTGTTCAGCACCCACCGACCCCCAGCTGTAGCTCCCTCCTGCCAGGCACATTTGTTATTTGGGAACATTTGTTTTGTTTTGTTTTGTTTTGTTATTTGCCTCTGAGCTCCAGCCTGACAGATCTGGAGGGGGGACACGACACTCGGCTTTCTTTGAGGCTCGAGGCTGGGGAGGGTCACTCTGGATCCCACTGCGAGTTCGGCGTTCAGTCTCTGCCAGCACCAAGCCAAGCCCCATTTCTAGAAGGAGCTATTGCATCACTTCAAGGGCTCAGCACTTTCCTGAAACATTCCAGCTATTTCTTTATGGGGCTGGTCTTGCAGAACAGGACAAAAACCCAAGAGCAAACATCGTAAATCCCCATTTGAAAGGAGGAGAACTTGACTGTTTGATTCCAGGGACTCCATCTCTGTTCCAGCCTTATATGGAACCAAACAAGAGCAAGATGATAAGAATTAATGTTTCCATACCCTTCCTTGGAAAAAAAAACCCACCCAAAAACCAGTCTAGGCTGAAATGTTTAACTTTGGCTAGTGATCTGCTCTCGCTCGAGGCAGAGGAATAAAATTAGTCCCAAATTCATTAGGCTCTGCTGAATAAAAGGTTAAAGGTATTCTTCCACGTTATATAAGTTTAAAAACTTCCAGAACTCGATTCGTTGCCTTTTAAACTTTTCCTTTAAACCTATATGCATTTTAAAGTACGCATCCTTATGCTAAGGAATTAGCTTTTATTTGTAAGTCATGCTATAACATAAATCTCCCACTTCTTCATTGCATCTGGGTAGGTAAAAAAAACCCTTATGTTTTCAATAGGAAACAGCAGATCTCAATAAGAAACCGTATGAGGAGACTCTGCCGCTGTGTAGATGCCCGTGACTGTTCAGGGGGGAGAGTCTGAGCTTCCCGCAGCCTCGAGCATCTCGGAACGGCGCTTCGCTGGAGCCCCGCGTCACTCAGCATGGTCCTTGGCACCTCCTGCCTCCTGCAAATACACCCCCAAGCCCAAAAGGCATAGTTTAATCGGCTCCTTCTATCCCACAGGGCTTTTTTTTTTTTCTTCATTTTTTAATTTTTTTTTTTTTATTTATATACATTTCTTCTCACAGATAAGGGGGAAGCACTTTGGATACCGCACGGTCAGCGAGGGAATGGGAAGCCACCCAGCGCGGAGGCGTCCCCCGACCCCCGGGTGGAAGGGGGGGGGGGGGGAGATTATGTGTGATGAGCAGCTCTGAGCTCAGCCCCGGCAACGCCAGCACCGACCATCTGGATCCAATTTGCGGCGCCGGCTGGCCCGGCCCCCCCCCGGCCCTGCCGCGCCCGCCGCCCGCTCGGGCCGCGCTCAGCCAGACGGACAGACAGACAGACCCACGGCAGCCGCCGCGCGGGGACCAGCGCGCCCCTTCCCTCGTCCCACGCAGCGAGGCAGGCAGCCCCCGGCAAGGCTGAGCGGCACCGCATGCCATGAAGCAAGGGTGAAAGAGGTGCCTCGGAGCAGGAAATCCTGGAATAAGCAACTTTTTTTTTTTTTTCTCTCTTTTGGAGGTTTGCTCAGGGGTAAGTGTCGCTCTCTGCGCGGGAGCCCTTAGCCTGGGCTATGGCCCTGACCAGCTGCTGCGCCGTTTATCCCCTCCTCAGCGGGGTGTTAGTACTTGGGGAGTTTTGTTGTACTTGGGGAGTTTTGTTGTACTTGGGGAGTTTTGTTGTACTTGGGGAGTTTTGTTGTATTTGGGGAGTTTTGTTGTACTTGGGGAGTTTTGTTGTACTTGGGGAGTTTTGTTGTACTTGGGGAGTTTTCGAGGAATTTTGGACAAAACCCATTCCCGGGTTTGCATCAGTCTTGGAAGAGCGGGGTGTGTGTGTGTGTGTAGGGGAGGCGATTCTGCCGGCTTGCTACCCTGGGATCCTCCTCCCGCAGCTGATGCACCGCAGTTGTTACGGGGACACGCCTGTCCCCGCCGCTGCAGGTGAATGAATCCATTCAAAAGAGCTCAGCGGAGTATTTTCCGCCGCTCCTGCGGGGTGGGTTTTGCCTTTGATGCCTCGAAATCGCTGCAGCGGCAGTCTGATGGGATCGGGGCAGGGTGACGTGGGAAGGCAGTGCCCCGAGGAGGGCATGTAATATTTTGGGGAGCCTCTTGAGCACAAGGAGGTGGGAGCATGAGTGGGACCCTGCAAGGAGCGCGGCTAAGGGGGTGTCTCGGTGCCTCTTTCCTGCTCCCAGGGCTCAGGGGGATGTTTGATAGCCACCCTCCCCCCTCCTGTCCCAAGGTGAGGCAGGATGAACCCGGCAGAGATGCCGGTTCCGTGCCACTCGGGTTCTGCTGCCAGGCATGTCCCCACTGCTCCGGGGTGGGCCAGGATGTGGCTCCAGGAGTAATCCTCATCCTCCTGTGGTCATCCCCACGGAGGGAAATGAGCCAAACAGACTTTCCCCTGAGGGAACGGGGCTCTCCAGCCTTGCTGTCACCTCCTGTCTCCAGGGCTCCCGTCCACGCTCCCCGCCGCCTTCCCCAGCCCTTTTCCCCCGTAGCCCCAGCTGCCCTCGGCTCCCTGGGGCTTTGAACAGCAGTGCTGTCGCTGAGGGGGCGGCTCTGACTAATGCTGGAGACACCGCTGGGCTCGGCAAAGCCCTCCCTTCCCAACCGGAGCCTGGAGCCACAAATGGTTGTGGCCAAGCTGGTTTCCTGACCAAGCGCGGGGGCCAAAACTGGCTGGAGCAGAGGTGGCCAAAGCCACTCTGGTTCCAGCGGGTGTACTGGGAAACTCTCAGCTCATTTCTGCCTGCTGTGATGATTCATGTGTGCTCTCGGGGGAGGAATCCTGCGTTTTTCAGACTTCTGGCTTTACCCCGTTACTTACTGGTTTAAGGGAGGAAAAAAAAGTCAGTGTTTGCGGTTGGATAATTACTGTGCTTACATAGTGCTGTTTCTGGGGCACAGCCACCCAGTTTAGGATGTTTGTGGAGGACAGACAGATGTCTCCAGCCTGAGTGTGTTGCAGGGAGCCGGGGGATTCCTCCAAGGCTGTGTAGGAACGCAGTGGCAGAGGAGAGACTCTGCACTTCCCTGGCACCATCCCTTGAGTCACCGCTATCAGGGCTCAGGGGAACAGACTTTTCATCCCCAAAACTTACACCTTCATTCCATCCTGCTCTTTGCAGAGGGGTTGGCCGTGACCAGGGCTGTGAAGGCATTTTTAGGACAGGAGCGGAAGGCTTTGTGCTTGTTGCCACCACATTGCCATTCATTCATTCATTCCCTTTCCATTTTCCAGCACTCTTCCCGGTCCTCTCTCTGGTTTTTCAAACATTCCTACCATTTTCCATCCAAATGCATTAACTTTCCCCGATTTCAGGGTGAGCTAAACCAGCCCCTGCTTTACTCCCACATGTAACGGGGGGTATGTTCCTCTTCTACTTTTGCTACGTGCCTGTCCAGGAACAGGAGGGGAGGGGAAGGGAACATCTTATTCCTTCCATTAGTACAAACTGTGGTAACTGCACAGCCTTGCCAGCCTTGGACTGTATTCCCGCAGCCTGGATGCGCTGGAATTCCAGGGGTGAGGCTGTCCCTGTGCTGGGCGTGCCCGGCAGAGGGTGGCAGTGCGTGCCTGCTCTCTGCCGCGAATCACAGCCAGCCTTTACCCCTCCGCGTGCCCATCACTTTTTCCACGTTTTTAAGTGCTCTGTGTTCCACATTAAGCAGCCGATCGGTTTGGGTGGAGAGGCTCCGGGAGGCTTCGGTTACTATACATAAAGAGTCATTGATCTTCGAGGGAGTTTCCTCTTCTTTTTCTAGCAAATACTCCCTTTCCCCTTATTAACGCCTCTATTTTAGTCTCAGCCTTAGGATGGAGAAAACAACCAGATTTTAAGCCAGCAGCACGCTTAGAAGGACAAAAATGGGTATATGATTCATATCAAACTCCAACAGCCAGGGAGCTAGCCCGGGTAGGACATAAACACAGCCTGACGCTGTCACTTTGCTGAATTGGAGCTCACAAGGCTTGCAAAAGGAGGAAGATTTTTCCACCCTTTCAGGCTTGTTTGCTCTTAATATTCAGATCTACCTTTGTAGGAATAATAAATGTTTTCAGGTGCCCCTCAGCCCAACAAGCCTCACCTTCCCAGTGCCACCTGGCAGCAACCTGGATGGCTTCAGAAGAGCCCATGCAAATTTAAATGGCTCCACCTGTAGCCATGAATAAATCCAGGATCTGCCCTGTTCAAGCTCACCCTGAGCCTCTAGAAGTAGCTTTGCCTCTCCTGGACTCTGTGGAGTCAGGTGAGATTCAGTGCTCTGTGATGAAGAGGCAGCCAGGCATGGGACACACCTAATGTCCCTTGGAAAGATAACCCAGCTGTTTCACACGGAAAAATCCTGACATTTAGCCCTCACATGGGCCCAAATCACTGCCAGGAGTGGCTATTGGTTAACAGTTTGCCCAGCTCAGAGGAATTTAACAGGGTAGTCATGCAGGCAAGAGAGAAGCGTGCCATCTGTGCCTCCACGGCTCCACGTCAGGAGTTCAGGTTTCTCCTCCCTACTTGCTCCACGGCTGTGACCAGATGCATGTCCCAGTGCTGGGGGTGCAAATAGATGTTCTGGGTGGCTGGCACCCACTTTCAAGCCACTGGCAGGCCTTACAGCAGCCTCTTGTCCTCACTGCCACTTCCTATGGATGTAGATACAGCAGAGAACAGCCAAGCCGAGGGGACTTGAGGCCGAGCAGTTTGACTGGGAGACAGGGTGATGATGGGCAAGGGGAGATCCCCCACAAAGCAAATTGAGATGAAGGCAAAAGCAGCTCGGTTTTGACTCTGACATCCCCGTGAGACAGACTTTTAGAGGGGTGTGGAGGATGCTCACAGCACCTCATCTCCTGCACCATCTCTGGGATGATGCTGTGCCCTCCCTGATCCCCTTCCAGGAAGCCTGTCCCAACAGCTGAAGATCCACCTCTTTCCCCCAGTCCAACATGGTGCACCCCCCATGCACAGGGAATTTCGGAGATGACATTGTTTCTCAGGGGTTTTTTACTCAGTATATTCCTTGGAGATGCTCCAAGGCTAGGCAGGAAAATTGGACAACATGTACCGTGTTCTGAGGCAGAGGGGCATCCCAAAGGTCCCTGGCTGTGATAGGTGGCAAAGCTGCACCTTAGGGACCTTAGGGACCATCTCATCCCATCCCCTGCCACGGGCAGGGACACCTTCCACCAGCTCAGGTTGCTCCAGCCTGGCCTTGGACACTTCCAGGGATCCAGGGGCAGCCACAGCTTCTCTGGGCAACCTGTGCCAGGGCCTGCCCACCCTCCTCGGGAAAAATTTCTTCCCAATATCCCATCTAACCCTGCTCTTTGTCAGTTTGAAGCCATTCCCCCTGATCCTGTCACCCCATGCCCTTATCAAAATGTAAGCCACTGATTTTGGATTTCCTGCTTAGCACATGCCAAGAGTCAGTTCTGTCCACCTCAGCCCTTTAACCTTAACAAAAAAAAGCATCAAACCACAAAATGCCAGGACAGAAAACCCCTCTGACAGCTTATTTTTTTCTCTTAAGAGTCCAGCATGACAGATAACATTAGTGCCTGAAGCACTGTCCAGCTGGGAATTCAGATTTAGGAGGGATTTTGCAACATCAGTTATTCCCTCTACCCTACTGATTGCACCTATCTCTATCCCTGCCTGACACACATCACATCCCTATGGCCAAAGCCAGGGGTGCTTCCCCTCCTTCCCAAAGCCAGGCAGCCCAGCTCAGAGGCAGATAGGATGAACCTAAGTGGTATGCAACAGCTGCAGGAATTTTCCCCTGCCTTTTATGTTTTGCTTTCTAAGTCTCCTCATCTGCTTTGCACTCTCACAGATTTTCTTTTAAATGCATTCCAGTGGAAAAAAAAAATACAACAACCCACACACACAAGCACATGATTGCTTAGAAAGTGAATTCGAAACATTGCCTCAAGGGAAACACACACAAAAAAAAAAAAAAAAAAAAAAAAAAAAAAAAAAAAGAAAAAAAAGATGTAAAATGTTGAATTTTATGCACGGAGAAATATGCAATACGCAGAAAATAGCTGCTGGGGAAAATATTTAAGGAAATCACTTCATTGTGTCAGGGATAGAAATGATTGCTTTTTGAGAGCGTTATTGGGAACAGATGTATTTCTCCTGATGGAGGACATATTGTAATATTAAGAGGTCAGCACACACCATATAAACTCTAGACACACATAAACCCTTCAGATTATTTAAGGCTGTAGGAGTTAGTCTTTTAGCACACGAATCAATGATTAGAAAGGGTAGCCAATTTATTATTGCTTGGGAAAAGGCACTGTATTTCCCAGTCTGGGAAAAGAAAGAAAAGCTGAGACGGGGTGTTGCTTTGGTATTGTGTTATCCAGGTCCACCCCGTGGTGCCTGTGGGCTGTGGGAAGGTCACAGGGGATCCCATGGGCTGAGGGGGGGATTTTGTGGCACCAGGGGGGTTTCACTTTTCCCTTCTGCTGCCTTTCATGGCTGTAAACAGGCTCTGTGCAGCTGCTCAGGGTAAAAAAACCCAGAGCTCCCAAATGTTTGCTTCAGTCCTGTCATTTATTTGCTGGCAAGACATTCATTTTCACTGGTTTATCCTGATGCTCTGCTCGTCCCCAGCTGTTGCTGGGATGGGCTGCCAGCATTCTGATAACACAGGATGATAACGTGACTTCCTACCCTTTGGAAAAGAAATATGAGCACTTTGACAGCATTTTTTTTTCCTTAGCATGAATTTTAGTCCGTGTTTTTCATTCGTTGCTTGCAGCATTTTGAATCTATGGCATCCCACCCTTAAAGGGGAAGGGAGCACCCAAGACTCTTGGGTGCTCAGGGTTGAAAGGAAAGACGAAAGTCAGAGGGTCCACAAAAGCTTACCCAGTTTTATGAGGAAATTACACACTTGGCATGGAAATTGGTCTGTCCCTCCGTGGGGAAGAAGAGCTTTTCCCTCTCCACGTGTCCTTTAGGTGAAACTAGTTTTTCCAGGAGCAAGCTGTCCATCCATCAGGGAAACAGTCCAGCAGAGCAGGTTTGTTCCCACTGGAGGCACTGGTAGGTTGGGCTTGGAGCGGAACAGCCAGGGGGATGGACTGGTGCCAGCTTACAAATGTGATTTTTAAATTTATTTATGAATGACAGTGATACCTCTGGGCTGCAACAGCTGCCTCTGTGGATTGAGGGATTGCCAATAACAGGGAAGACTTGCTGTGTCTTCACTAACATGGTGTGCTGACTGCTGGCTCTGGGTGTCTGTCAAATGTCTCTCCATCTGGCACCATTGCTAGTATTATTATTGTTATAATTATCATTATTATTCACAAATATGAAGGGAAAGGTAGAAGATAGCTTTTTCCAAGCTCATAAATGCCAGAGTCAGGATCCAGTCAGGTTTTGGGAAACCAGGTGAAAGTTGTCCCCTCCCTTCCACTAAACTGCCCAGTGATAGCCCTGAGGAGTGTTTCTCCAGTGAAAGTGGGGTTAGCTGTTTATTTCCAAATTTTCCCAAATTCCCAGCTCTTGGTTCCGTTTCCAGCAATGGCCATCAGTGTAGTTACCATGGTTTTCCTCAAAAAGGGGACTAGTCTTTCCCCTAGCCCTCTTAGGCTCTTGTATTGGTCATAACTCTCTGGATTGATGGAATTGGCAAGGATGGTATGAAGAAAATTGAATTATCTTTTTTTTTCTTTTTTTTTTCTTTTTTTTTTATGATGATGATGACCCGGTTAACAGTTTGATGTATTTGAGCCACTTTTGGCTGATTTGAGTAATTGAGCTCCTTTTGGGGAATGAAAGGTATTAAATCACTGCGTTCCCTTTCGGGAGGATATTTTCTCAGTTAAGCAAGCCTTGCTGGTTTCTGTTCCGTATGCTTGCAAATGAAGATTAAATAATAAATTTGTCATCTCCATGGCAACAGAAACACAGCTTTCCTGACAGAGACATTGTTTCAGAAGGCTTGCCAGGTGGATCACAGATAACAAACTTGCTTGAATTATATTTTTGGCTCCAAGAGATAAAATATTATTCCTGGGGCCTTTCCAAAAGACGATCAGCCAGCACAGGCCATTCCACCACCGGGGCTGTGAGCTTGGGGGAGTCCAAGGCCTTCTTGCCGTACAGCCAGATCATGTGGTTCAGTCGGGTCTGGAGCATTTAAATTTCCATTTGTACATTTGGGACAGCTGAAAAGGTGAGCTGAGGCTAAGTGGGATGTTCAGGGCAATTACTGTGGTGTTTAGAAAAAAATAAAGTAGGAAAATGGCAACAGCAAGAGGGAACATCTCGACCAAGATGTTTCAGCTGGTTGTCCACGGGTGAGGAGGGCAGGTGAGAGGCAGTGATGTATTTTGACGGTAGAAATATAGGCTCAGCAGCTTCCTATGGACTCAGTATGACCTGGGACGGGACAGGCAAGAAGAAAGTCATCTGAGTCCACAGGGGTGATTAGATGTCAATCACGTGAGTGAGGATTCCTCTTGCAAAGGACTGCTTGCTATGAAGTAGACTGTCCAGCAGTAAAATATTTTCTTTCCTGCCCAAGTGCCCCCAAAGCCTTGTAACACCACGATGGTTTCGGCTTTTCTATCTCACATCTCATCTGTGCCTGGCCAGCTCTGCCGCCGCTTCTCACTCTCCCTGTTTTTCTCCCTCAGGTCCCACACTGGGTGCTTTGAAACGAAGGGAATAAAAGAAAAGCTCAGATAAAAGACCAAAATGAGGAAACACCGGCATTTGCCCTTCGTGGCACTGTTTTGCCTCCTGTTCCCAGGCTTCTGCTCGGTTCGTGCCCAGCAGCAGGCAGGTAAGACCGGACTGCTCCTCCTCCTGACTTTGACTCTGTACAGATGAGCCACTAGCTCGCCCTGTTTGGTTTTTAACACGCATGTCGATGGTTATGTGGTGGATTGACGACCTTCTGCTCCGCAGCTCCCACCTCGCTGAGGGTCCCTCGGGACCCAGACCTTACCCGGGTGCCTCCCCGAGCATGTCGCTGGCCCGTGCCGTGCCTTGGAGGGTGCTCTGCGGGGGACTGGGCTGTGGGATGCGCACCCAGCGTGGCCCTCAGAGGGTTTTCGTGTGGGCAGAGCCGTTCTGCCCTCCTTGCATGTGTAGGATGGCTTTTAGCAGTGAGAAGAGCACTGGCCGCTGACCTGCAGGGAGGCTGCTTTAAGAGGAGGTGCCGGTGCCTTTGGGACCGGAGCTGGGTGTTAACAGCAGGAAAAATGTGGAAAACTCCTGCCAGCACCCAGGCTGCTTAAACCAAGGAGCCCTTCCTTTCCCTGAGAACCGCCACAGAGCCAGCAGGGCCCTGAGTCAGCAAAAAAAACGTGCAGGAGACTGAAATGGAACGAGCCTAAATTCACACGTGGAGCTGCCAGCGTCTTGGTCTGGCTCGGGGCTGGTGCCCAAACCTGTGAGGTGAGGGTCTGGGAGTGGGGAAGCACCTCGGCTCGCCCTCCCTGGGCAGGGTAGGGCGCATGCTGTCCCCTCCTGTCCCCCAGCACTGCGGTGTCAGGGCACTGACGGCTGCCTGGGTGTTCTGCAGCGCTTCTTGTTGTGCTGCGGGCGATGAGGGGAAGCTCCGCTTCACTGTCACCCTGCGGAACGGGCTGCCGGTTGTGTTAGGGCGAGGAGGCGTGCTTGTGCTGACCGTAGACAATCCTAAACCCCCCCCTCCCCCCCCATCTGTTTTTTTTTTAAAGCTGTCAGAACCGTTGCCGTGGCTGATATAATATTTCTAGTGGATTCCTCCTGGAGCGTTGGGAAGGAGCATTTCCAACTTGTCCGAGAGTTTCTGTATGATGTTGTAAAAGCTTTAGATGTGGGAGGAAGTGATTTTCGCTTTGCCCTGGTCCAGATCAGCGGAAACCCCCGCACAGAGTTCCAGTTAAACACCTACCCCTCCACCCGAGACGTCCTGTCCCACATTGCCAACATGCCTTACGCGGGGGGAGGCGCCGAGCCCGCTAAAGGATTAGAGTACCTAATCGAGAAGCACCTCACTAAAGCTGCTGGAAGCAGAGCCGGTGAAGGCGTGCCCCAGGTTATCATAGTGCTGACGGACGGCCGGCCCCAGGGCGGTGTGGCTCTGCCCTCAGCCGTCCCCAGATCGGCCCCTGTAAACGTGTTCGCGGTCGGCGTGCAGGAGGGGCAGCTAAAGGAGAGAGCGGGCACGCCACCCCTCGATGCGCACCGTTTCAACCTGGAGAATTTTACTGCTCTCCACGGCATAGTTGGGGACTTAGTGGCGAGCGTGCGCTCCTCCATGACTCCAGAAAAGGCTGGGGCCAAAGGACTGGTTAAAGACGTCACAGGTAATGGCTGGCTGGTGGCATCTGCTGGCACTGCGCTGTTTGGAGCCTCTGTAGGGGCGAGACTGAGATGGACGTTCAGGGGTTTAAAAACAAAGGTTTGAAGTGCGTGGCCCGGTGTTTGTGGCCACCGAGCGTGCCGTTGTTTGCAGACCGGACTGGTATCCCTGCTGGGAATTAGCTCAGGAGGGCAGCAAGCACGCCGTGCCTGTCCTCTGGCACACGTGGCGTGGAAATGCAAATGCAGGGGGCCCTGCGGAGTTTTTGCTCTGTGCTAGTCACTCCCAAGGCAGGGAAATAGGGCGTGAACACACCAGACCCGGTGGTGACTGACCGAAAATCCTCTGGAGGGTCACTCCAGCAGTAAGGTCACTGCTGATGGCAGGGACACCATGCAGGATGTCACCTCGCAGCTAGCGGGGGTGGGGAGACAGGCAAAGTGCCGCTCCAGGGAGTCACATTCTTGGCTGAAGACAGCAAAAGAAGTTGGGTGGAGAATTTCTCTGCTGAAAGCCCCACCCCTTAGCCCCTCTCCTCACGCACTTGGGAGAAGGTGTGTGGTTGGAGAGTCACGGGAATGCCTTCTCTACAAGCCGGTGGCTTCCACCTGCTGGAGTGCTGGACCCTTCCTACAACCAAAACCTCCCTCCAAGCCACGTTGGCTTCGATGGATCTGCGCTGACCGCAAGACAGGGGCCCAGTTTTCCCGGAAAGAAAATAAGACAGTCTCCCTCCGTCCCTCCTCTGTTTATGACATAAATTCCAGCATGGAGAGGGCCTTCTGAGCAGCTTTGTTGCGTTTCAAAACACAAGTCCTGGAGTTCAAACCTTTCTTTTTATTCCTGAGACTCCATCTGAAGGTCGATAGC
Source organism: Empidonax traillii (assembly GCF_003031625.1). Classification (NCBI taxonomy): domain Eukaryota; kingdom Metazoa; phylum Chordata; class Aves; order Passeriformes; family Tyrannidae; genus Empidonax; species Empidonax traillii. The sequence continues at coordinate 17,372 of NW_020956581.1, forward strand.
TTGTGGGGTGACGTGAGGCAGCGGGAGTGTGATGAGGCAGCGTAGCATTAATCTCCCTGTGCTGTCTTGCCTATTAACCCTCACGCCAGCCCCGCTGGGTGCTCTCCATCTCTGCATGACACCCAGCAGCACCAAAAGGCCGTGCTCGTGTGTGTTTTTGTCTTGCAAAGCGCTTGGCAGGGCAACCATGCAGGCCACGTGAAAGCCATGGGGGAGCAGCTGCCCCAGAAAGATGGCAGAAGGCTCACTGATGCTGAGAAAATGATACCAATATACGTGGAAAACGGGTGTTACACCCAACCTGATGACAGCACTGCAGTGGCTGTTGAGCATCTTCGCCAGGAAGGACCCCAGTGATTCCTTCCTGAAATCAGTAGAGGAATTGGTCTGTGGCAACTGGCTGTCCTCTTCTGGGCCATGCCAGCAGGTGACCCCATAGCATGGAGGCACAGACATTTCTTTAAAAGCATTGGAGCCAAAATCCTACTCTGTGTATATCATGAATTCCCAAGTTTGTTTCTCCTCAAAGATATTTTTTGCAAGTATTTCCTTCCCATCCTGTAGCACAGATTTGAAAAATCCCACTGTTGTAGTTTTGCCCCTGTGTGACTTTCAAGGACAATACACAGAGTGTCCTTAAACATGGGAATAGTTGTTGTGGGTCCTAAACCTCGGATGACAGTAGATTGAAAAGCATAGTACAAAGAACGGTTGGCTTAAGAGTTCAAGGAGTAATTTATTGAGCTGATAAGTAGGACCATCAGCACCGAGTTTGCCCTGATGGATTTGTTCAGGCTGAGCTGTCTGTCTCATCTGACCTTCCTTGCTTAGTTGTGTAACCAGCACGCTTTTTACTTGTTCTCCACACCGGCTTGTTCCACAAATGTGCACTGAAGTACAAGGTTTGTTTTTTTTTTTTTACAGTGATGACAAATTATCCAACGCATCTGTTTCAGATCTGTTTTCTCTCTGGTGGGAGCGGCCCGAGCTGGTGTGATGGCACCCATTAGTGGCTGAAATCTTGCTCCTCGAAAGAGATAAGCAGCCCTGGGCACAACCAGCTCGAGATTTCCCTTTCATTTGTTTGATGAAGTAGAAGGTGTACATCCCAACTGAAAATGGCACGGGAAGGACAGCCCTAAGCACCCCTAAATTTTGTCTCCGAGGAGAAGTAAATCCTGTAGCTCTTTGCTGAACCCTGCTGAAGTTCTCCAAACCAGCACTGGATGTTGAGTTGGCCCAGGGGAGTGATGGTGACCTGGAGACCTTGTTGCTGGAATTGCAGCATTATTTGAATCTCCAGAGGGCATTGCAGTAAATGAAAACATTTACAGAGGAGCAATCTAACAGGCAGTAAATAAACAAATTGGCACTGCTGGTTAATAGCAGAGACCTTAAGTTTATTCCTGGCCTTGCCAAACTACCTGTCAGTTTTTCTACCGGTTTCACCTTCAGCTTTCAAAAGTTGAGAGCTGATTGATATTTCTAAATGCTGCTTGCCATTCATTTGCAAGTAGTCTGAAATTTGAGTTCTTCACAAGATTGGAGATCAATAGCATGGAAATACCCAAGCATGCTTGGGGTATTTGCTTTATTTTTTCCAAGCACAGAGCTCTTGGTGGGGTTGGTGGTAAAATTAGTTGAGCAAGAGGAGTAAGAGCAGGCACCAGGGCATTTTGGGTCTGCTTTGGTAAGTCTCACAACAGAAATGCTCCCCCTCAACCCCGTGTTCATGCCATATACAAACATATACAATGTTTGGTGTGTGTATATTCTCAAGCAAATGCTTGTGATTATCTGGTCACAACAAATAGAGTTGGATAATTGTGTCATGACTGATTTCATCACCCTTTCTTAACCTGATTCTGCATTCTTTGATTGAATATCCAGAGTCCATAGAAAAAATACAGACCAGACCCCTCTAGCAATAACCAGCCCGTCCTTGTGCATAATATTTAAAGTGGGACAATTTTTGCATGGCCTGGGTTGAGAATTGTGTGGGTCCACTTTGCTGGACAAGTTGGATGCTGGCAGCTGGTCAAAGAGTTACAGTGCAAGAAAAAAACCTTTTCAATTGTTTCTAACAAATGCATTTCAAATAATAGTCCTTCATGGTGGGGGAAGCCAGTATATTCAGCCCCTGTGTTTAAGCAGAAGACAGCAGGATTGTGACAGAGAGGCTGAAACGTTCCATACATGCAGCAAATGCTGGCTTTTTACCTTCCAAAAAATGAGAGACTGCAATGATAAAACCCCCCAGGGAATATTACTGTCCTCACCTGCCAGCTTCGGTGTGAATTGCCACCAAAATCCACCTTTTTCATGTGGCTCTGTCTAAACATTTGGGCAGTGCTGGTGGAATGGATCTCGGTTTCCCAGGTTTTTTATTTTGCTGAGTTTTCTCTCTCCTTGTGTGCCGGTACTGCTGACCCCTGTGCAAATACAGCCACCGGCTCAGGTTGTGTCCACTCGAGCCCTCTCCTGATGGGTCGTGGGTGCTGCTGGGAAGGGGCTGGGAGTTCATATTCAATCAGAATGCAGAACTAAGAGGCAAAACGTCACCTCCTCAGTGATCACGTGTTTTGTTTTCTCGTTTTTGTGTTTCTTACTGGTTTTCCAAGAAACATGTCAGAACACTGTACGACCGCATGTAATCACCCATTTTAATGCTTTCACCTTTTGCATTTCTGTTTTTTTAAAGCTCAAGAGTCCGCTGACCTTATTTTCCTTATTGATGGATCAAACAACATCGGAAGTGTCAATTTCCAAGCCATACGCGATTTCCTTGTAAATTTGATTGAAAGCCTCAGAGTTGGAGCTCAGCAGATACGCGTTGGGGTGGTGCAGTATAGTGACCAACCCAGAGCAGAGTTCGCTTTGAGCAGCTACTCCACAAAAGCGGATGTCCTGGATGCCGTGAAGGCTCTCGGCTTCCGCGGTGGCGAGGAGGCGAACACCGGTGCAGCACTGGAGTTTGTGGTGGAGAACCTCTTCACCCAGGCGGGAGGCAGCAGGATAGAGGAAGCGGTGCCTCAGATTTTAGTGCTGATAAGTGGTGGAGAGTCTAGTGATGATATCCGAGAGGGCTTGTTAGCGGTGAAGCAAGCTGGTGTGTTTTCGTTTAGCATTGGGGTCCTGAATGCTGACAGTGCAGAGCTGCAGCAGATTGCTACTGATGGAAGCTTCGCATATACTGCCCTGGATATCCGTAACCTCGATGCTCTTCGAGAATTATTACTGCCCAACATTGTTGGAGTGGCCCAAAGGCTCATTTTGTTAGCGGCCCCAACCATTGTGACCGAAGGTATGTATGTCTTTCTAGACCCTTGCCTTTCCGTGAATCGATGAATGAATGAGCTTTTGCACACTTGACAAACTCTTTAATTTAGCTCTTTAATTATCTAAAGAAAATTTTTTTTTTTTTCAATTCACCTCTCTGGTCTGGTTATGGACAAAGACAAATAGTCCTGTGGCTGATGTGCAGAAACTCGTTGGACCAGTGGGTTATCTTTCAAAAACCATGAGGTTTTGTTGCACTGAATCACGTGAAATGGTGTTTTAAAGGACAGAAGCAGAGTATAAAAAAAAGAGTATTAAAAGGCTCATGTATAATCCTTTTTGGGGTATCTAAGCAGCACTGTCAGCTGTAAAGCATTTATGTCACGTAAGCTTACATTATACGTCAGTTGAAAGTGTCATGAGCATAAAAGGTGACTGGGGAAGTTAATGGATCCCTATTTACCAGAGTTGAAGTGCCCAGCTTGCTAAAACAGTAAAATTCCATACCTCGTGGAAGCTGGGGGCTGTCCTTGGGAAAAGGGTGACGCTCCTGTGGTGTTAACTTGGTTAAAAGGCAAGCAAGCCCTTGGTGCTTCTGAAGTGAAATCTCTACCCGGCTAACGTGCATTTCCCTTTGGTCTGTTAGCTGAGAAAGTTTACAGCTTCCCACGAGGCCATGGGGCATCAAAATCCAGGTGTCAACGTTCCACTTAGGTCACTTTGTCACCCTTAAGCCCCACTGACTGTTTCTGGACTAGCATTATTTTGGGGTTCAGCAGATCTGGATTTACAGAGCAAGCAGGTGATTACGAGTTTCTCACCTTCTGGGTTTAGGACTAATTTAAATCCACCGATGGAGAGGTTTTATGAAAGACACAATATGTCATGTTTCAGAGGCCCCTGGAAAGGGCCAGGCTGGAGTTGCTGCACTTCATTAACAGGATGCTTAATGCAAACAGCACTTTTGGGATCCCACTGCCAGTCTGGAGTTCTGTACACACTGTTCCTCATGATGTATGTTGACATATAAAACTGCATTCCAGATGTCTTCACTGATCTGTGTCTAAACATGATTGCTGTCCTGTGGCTCAAATCAAAGGGAGGAATTTGCCTGAAAGATCATTTTATGACCTTGCCTTGATTATTCCAGGAAAGAACATAAAGAGCTTTTCCTTGTAGCATCCTCCAAGCACCATATTTAGCTCAGGAAGATGAAGTCAGTGTGTCTGGTTAAAATGTGCATGCTAGGACCCCTGCAAGTCAATGGAAGACTTCTCTTTCCTCCCCTCTGATTTTTAACAGTTTGCATGGCAAGACTGAAAATGTGGGTGCCTTTGGTTTCATCTTCAGTTGCCTGTTTCTCACTGAGAATGCCCGCTCATCCGTGGAAGGTACCACAGCAGCACTGGCCTGTGCAATTACATGCAGGTGGATATGCTAAATGGAGAAGTGGCTATTTTCAAAGGAGCTTTAGGGAATTTCCTATCCCTAGCACCCATGGAAATCAATTCTGACTGCTCTGCTTGGTTTGCATCAGCATCTTGGAAGCCTGGAGTGTAAAACACTGGTTTGGGAGACACACCACAGCCTGAAGTGGGTGCCAAAGCCATTGGGGTGCCATGTGTTCCTGTGAAATACTGAAGTCACCTCACTTCACTTCAGCTCTCTGGCTGTACACTCATCCTCCTGGGATGAATGGATATCTCAAAGTGACTTTCTGCCTCTCTTCTCCTCTGTCCTTCAAGTACTGGGGGAGCCTGGATGATTAAATTAGATGAGGTGCTTCACCAAAGGTAGCTGGGATGGCAGTGAGGAGGGAACTTTGATGCTGACACCCTCTTAACGTTCCCAACTTTTGGAGTCAAAGATGCAATGCTTTGATCCCAAACTCTTTGAAATTCTTGGGAGGCTTGCCATCAGCTGTACAGGGCTTTGGATTAAACACTAGGAGATGTGTACAGCCTTGCTTAAAGTCTTTTGCTCCAATTGTATCCACTGACATTAGCATCATGTGTTGTTTCTTCCTCTGGGTTTTGGTTTTGGTTCTTGCATTCCTCTAGGGAATCACAGTGCAGGATTTGAGAGCTGCAAGAGGAATGAGCAGTGGAGGGAGCTCTTCCTTTCTGGCCTCCCTCATCTTTCTAAAGCCCCTTTGATGTTTTTTCCCCAAACCTCTATATAAAGTCAAAAGTTTCCAGGGTCTCCATTTTTGGGTTTCTAGCTGCTGACAAGCTAAGGACATGCTTTGGGCTCTCTTCTGGGTGATGCAAAAAGCAGGGATTTCAACCCTTGTTATCAATTTGAGAAGTTTTCCTGTTTCCAGCCCTCTCCTCCTTGGAGTAACTGCTGAGATAAAAAGCCAGGCTGGAGGGGTGAATGCTGGAACGGGATCACTGAAACAAATGCTCGTTGCTTTGTTGCATAGCTCAGTTCTGACAGCCTGGGCAGCCAAAAGCAGCTCACAGACAACTCACATTGCGGCCCTGGCCTCGGGGAGGGCACCACCAAATACACTTGGGGCACGTTCTCGTCGCTCCGTGTCCGAGAGCACCGCGGGGGGGCAATTTCAAACCTCTTTTTTTTTTTTTTACAATTGACAAATGAAACTGTTTGCAGCACAAATCTGGGAGAGGCTTTTGCAAAGGCTGGGGCTCACTGGTGGAGACAGGCCTGAGGGCAGAGGGGCAGCTCAATCCACAGGTATCATCCCAGCTCTAAATCACTCCCTGGGCTAGCCCGGCCTCAGGCTGAGGAACCCGACAGCCACCAGCCTTTGGGAGCACTGCTATCCGTGGCCAGCTGGTGTCTGGCCAGGGAGGACTGCAGCCAAAGCTTTGTTCTTTGCTGAAATCCAAAGTAAACAGCCCGCAGGCAGAGGAGCCCCGAGGGGCTGCCCTTCTGCATCCAGGCAGGGCGAGGCAGTGTTTGCTACCGCTCGCCCTGAGAGCTGTGAGATCCCAAACGTGCCAGGGCCCCTCTTCCCCCAGGCCCTGTGCTGGGCATAGCAGCGAGCCTGGGAGCTGGTGGGCCTGCCTCCTTGAATATTGACTCCGTCTCAGGAGCTCTTAGGTGGGCAGGGGATTTAAGGACGCCCCAAGTCCAAAGCACAGTGAACCACAGTGCTCAGCATAACTGGGAAGCAGCACAGGGTTTCCTCTTTAACATCAGTGGCATGAAATCAGGGGCACGATGATGTGAGTGAGGTCATCTAAAAGATGGTTTTAAGATTAGGCCCAGTGATGATCATATAGAAAACTGTTATCATAATGGTATTGGTCTTGTTAATATTTACCTTTTAAAAAATATCATTGCTGTTTTAAATATGATGGTACTTTGGTTCTAATGCTGCACAACAGGACTTTTTTCCTTCCTAACTATCCTTCTTCAAACTTAGCCAGGGCACTGGAATGCTCTCCCATGATTGGGCTAACTGTGCCAAGAAAAATCCTAACATGTTTTTGTTAGATAAGGAATAAAATGTAGGATTTGAAGACCCAAAATCAGGTATGTCGAGTAAGTGGAGACTGTTCTTTACTTGTGTCACTGGTCTTGGGAACTAATCCTTCTGAGAGGCTCAAGCACGATTCAGACGGTTTCACTGCAGATAGAGGGAGCATCACCTGCTTATTTCATCTGCTGTGCCAGCTGAGTGCCAAGATTTCTCCTCACTGTTTGACTTTCATTCTTTGCTTTGACAGGTACAGACAGTCTAATGTTAAAGCTTGTTAACAACACCATTTTTGCCACTCTGCAACTCTTCTGCGTTTCAGAAAGGGGAAACATTCAGATTTACTATTAGCCTTCTGGTAGAACCTGAAAAGCAGTTCTGTTTTGAAAGCAAGAGCCTTTTAAAGGTGTTGAGATTAACAGTACTTCAGGCAAACACGTAGTTTCTAAACATTGCTGAACTGTTGATATAGAAACGATGCGGAATGTGCCGAAGGCTTCTGCTAACGTGGTGTTCATGTGTTACTTGCAGTTATTGAAGTGAACAAGAAGGACATAGTCTTCCTGATAGATGGCTCAACCGCCCTGGGGGCCGCCCCCTTTAACTCAATCCGTGATTTCGTTGCCAAAATTGTCCAGAGGCTGGAGGTGGGGCCTGACCTGATCCAGGTGGCGGTGGCGCAGTACGCGGACACGGTGAAGCCGGAGTTCTACTTTAACACCCACCAGACCAGAAAGGACGTGATGACCAACGTGAGGAGGATGAAGCTCATGGGGGGCACGGCGCTCAACACGGGCTCCGCCCTGGACTTTGTGAGGAGCAACTTCTTCACCAGCGCCGCCGGGTGCAGGGTGGAGGAGGGGGTGCTGCCCATGGTGGTGCTCATCACCGGGGGTAAGTCCATGGATGCTGTGGACCAGGCTGCGGCAGAGATGAAAAGGAACCGGATAGTGACCCTGGCGGTGGGGTCAAGGAACGCCGACCTGGCGGAGCTCCAGGAGATCGCCCACGAGAGAGATTTTGTGTTCAACCCAGAGGACTTCCGCCTGCAGTTCATGCAAGCCATTCTACCTCAGGTGCTGTCGCCCATCCGGACGCTCTCAGGAGGGCTGATTGTCCAAGAACCACCCTCAGGTAATTAATTACCCTTTTCTGATTAATACAGTTTATATATTTGTCAGCCCTTATTTCTGTGCCATGTGGAGATAGTGGGGGGGGAGAAAAGCACCAAACAGATGTTCCAGCGTGGTTAAATGTTGTCTCTTGGTTCAGTAAGTGCATGAACAGGTTGGTGTTACAGCTTTATCACCCCTTCCTGAAGGTTTTTGTCCTGTTCCATATTTGTCACCAGGGCCTGGATGTGGAAGATGGGTTTTACTAGTTAGGTACCAAAATTGTTCAAAACATTGTTTTCCCTCCCTTAGGGTTTGTGTAACCTGTTAATGGGGCACACGGGGAATGTTAAAGTCTCTTCCTCAGTTTGAGAATCACTGGTGGTGGGTACTTGCTCAGGAACACAGACGTTTCTTTGGGGTGTGAAGAACATAAACCCATTTGTTCATGGAGATGTCCAGAGAAAGCTACCCTGACCCTGTTGGACTGAGACTCACCCTTTAAGAACGTATTTACAGTTTCCTCATAATTTATTAAGCTCAAACCCTAAGAGGGGTAACTGAGAATACTGCAGTGTTGTTTTTAATTTAGTCTGTTTAGAAGATGATCCAGAGCCCCATGTGGATTCTTTTTAGTTGGTCTTGCCATTGACACCAGTAGACTTTGGAAGCAACCCAGCTGCCAGGGTTGTGGCTTTTGAGGGAGTCTCCCCTGCACTTCAGGACATGTTCTGGGTGCACAGAGATTTTATACCAGATTTCTCAGGATTTCTTCCCCACAGAGATGCCTGAGGTTGAATCCACGTTGTGCTAGATCAGATTTGAACCTTGCATTTCCATCTCATGGCATTAAAAAAACCAGGACTTCTTCCAGCCCCCAGAAAGGTCAATAGTGAAGTTCCCATCGGCTTAAGTGGCTGTTAAACCATGTCCGTATTTTTTCTACTTTATAAAGTAATTTAAAATTATAAACCAAGTGCAAAAGAAAGAGAATGTTTGGAAAGAACCCATAAAGAATTAAAGCCTGTAGCTGATCTACATGCAGAGCAGACATTCTGAGGTCAGTTTACCAATACTTGTCCTTAATTAGGATGAATATCACAGGACTTATCATTTAATAAGCTTTGTTTCAGAGCGTGTTTCCTGCTAATACAGTTTTGCATGGCTATACACCAGATCTCGCATTTTTATTTTTCAGTGTAAATTCAAAATGTTCCTGTATTTCCCTGTTTAAAGCTCATTTGAGCAGCTTCTTCTTTTTTCCAGTCTTTTTGTTTTACTGTACTCGCAGCAATTCCCATACATAATAAGCAAGGGATCAGATCCTACTCCTTTAAATTATTAGTAGCGGTAACAAAACTGATTTTGACACTGGGCATTCCATTTTAGCTGGATATCGCCTCACCCTGGGCCTTGAATGGGATTTTCTGGGAAAAAATTAAAAATACAGGAAGCCAAGACAATCTGTAAAATCTGAGAACAGTTCCTATATCCCAAACAGTCCTTTTTTCCCCCTTTTGTTTTCAATATCTCAGTATTTGTATATTTTATATATGGGACAGCATGCTTTCGGGGACAAGGCAGGCTAGAGGGATGGATGAATGTAGCCATAAATACTCTAAACAGAAAAACAGTGGGCAGAATTAGCAATGGGCATAAATAAATTTTGAATAACTCTTTGGAGGAAGGCATCCAGGAGAGATGAGTTAGATGAGTTATCAGTTCTCTGAGACCTCATTTAAAATCTTGGCATTTTGGTCTGTGATCTGGACATGATGTGTTTAGAGCAAAAAATAAAACAACACAGGGTGATAGTCCTGTGGTTTCTTGGGCTGTAGGTCTGTGTGCTGGGGCACAGATGTTGGGGATGCAGCCCAGGAAGGGCTTAACCTTAAAAAGGAACCGAGAACTGGCTGGTTACTGCCCAAAGTGGGAAATTTCTCCTCCTTCACCAGCCTCCAAAATGGATGTCTGTAGCTGCAAACATTAAAGCGATTAAAGAGAGTGATATCATTCCCTAAAGCTTTGCTGGGAAGGCCCAGGTCAGTGTGTGGTGACTTGCAGATGAGCAGGGTGTCTGTCTGTAGGCATAATTCGGTGTCGCTTCACCAAAATGAACCAAACTGCTTTGTGCCCGTTAAGGACCCGCCCCAGAGCCCACAGCTCTGGCATCAGCAGCCGTTGGGAACATCTGCCACGGGAGAGGCTCTTGATAAGCCTGGCACTGAGATGAGTTTTCAGTAGGAGTCAGAATCCTTCCCTGCCCAGTTCAGGCATTTCCACCAAGGTCCTCGTTACCTCTGTGCTGATCACACCCTCGCTCTCCTCTCTCTCTCTCTCTCTGTCTCTCCTAACAAGGCCTCCATGCGTGTACGGCATATGCTGCATGCACACATGAGAAAGATACGTCCGTTTTTGTTTGCTGTGATGTCTCACGTTGTTTTCTGTGCTCTACCGCAGTTCAAGTAACCAAAAGGGATATCGTCTTTCTTTTGGACGGATCACTCAACGTCGGAAGTGCCAACTTCCCCTTTGTGCGGGACTTTGTCGCCACCCTAGTTAACGACCTTGATGTCGGCAGTGACAAAATCCGGGTTGGCTTAGTGCAATTTAGCGACACCCCCCAGACCGAGTTTTCCCTGTCCTCCCACCCAACCAAAGCAGACATAATCCAGCGCCTGGGGCAGCTGAGGCCCAAGGGGGGGTCGGTGCTGAACGCTGGCTCCGCACTGAACTTCGTGCTCTCGAACCACTTCACGGAGGCCGGTGGGAGCAGGATAAATGAACAAGTGCCGCAGGTCCTAGTGCTGGTGGCGGCAGGGAGGTCTGCAGACCCCTTCTTGCAAGTTTCCAATGAATTAGCTCGAGCCGGAGTGCTGACCTTTGCTGTTGGCGTTAGGAGTGCGGATAAGGCAGAGCTTGAACAGATTGCCTTTAATCCAAGAATGGTGTATTTTGTGGATGATTTCAGTGCTCTGGCAGCTTTGCCCCAGGAATTAAGTAGACCTATAACAACCTATGTTAGTGGAGGTGTGGAAGAGGTTCCACTCGCCCCAACAGGTAATACCTATCTTCCTTCATGTTGACTGCATTAAGTTGATCTTGTTTAAGTTGATTTCTCCTTTCCAGTGCACACTTTGGCATCTGTCTAAGCCCTGAGTCATCAAAGTGGTTATGGCTGTGCTGAACTAGGTGATCTTTAAGGTCCCTCCCATCCTAAACCGTTCTATGAGTCTGTGAATACATGGCTTGCCACTGGCAGCCCTTCATTTTGTTTAAGTCACTGGGAGCGTGCTTTAGAAGCCACAGTTTTAAGCTTTTTGGTAGGTCAGGACCAAAAGAGGATTGGTGTGAGTCTATGCCCACCAGTCACTGCCTCGGGTGTTCCCTTTTTTGTTGCCATGATGGTGACACAACCTGTAAATGCATTACATGCACTAAATCAGGCAATGGGAGCGTGAGCTTTTGGCCACGAGGACTGGTGTGGAAAGGTTAAAGTCACCCCAGAGAGCACAGAGGAGCGGAGGCCTAGCCAGGCACAGAAGGCCAAATCCATTCCCAGAACCACTTGGTCAAAGTGATGTTACCAGGCTGTCACAGAGGCTGGATTTGACTCCCCGATATTATCCTCCAGCATTAAATCCAAAAGCTGTAGGCGGGTTTAACCCTTTTTAAACAGGTGTTTTCTCACTGATTCCATTATTGTGGCTATGTGCTTATGAGGACATGGGAACAACCAGGATTGGTTAGTATGGAAAGGCCATCAAGATTATTGTGAAAGATGTTAAGACAGGCACGAGATGCTTGGGTTTATCTTGGGAATTCAATGAGATTAAAAGGGCATCAAATGGAAACAGGTGAAAGGCTTTTTCTCCTTCCAAAGTCATAACTTGCCTCTGGGTTTAGATGTTCCTTGTGATGCAAATGGCAGAAGATACAGAAAATGCTTTGTGTATGTGTGTATGAACTAATCTCTCTTTGTCTTCTACTGAGCCTTTAAATAGAAAAAAGACCCCAACACTGCTGTTCTACTTCATGCTTGTGTTATTGACGTATTGCTAGACCTTAAACATCACTGAATCAGCCAATTTATGTCATGATCTGGGGTGATGCAATATGTGGTATGTCTGTCTGGTGCATGAATTTATTGGGTCTTAGGATAGAGGTGTTCTTGCTTCCCTTTCTTCCTCAGATAAATAAGTCAAAGGGGCTGTTTAATCCTGTAGACTTGGAATGCTTTGGTAAATGGGACTACTGAAAGGCTGAAACCCAGCTGACCCGTAGAGAAGTTTTCTAGGATGATGTGTAAGGAGAAAAAAAAAAACAAAAAACAACGCCTTCATATCTCTTTCCCCCCTCTCTTTTCATTTGTGAATTTGTTCTAGAAAGCAAGAAAGACATTTTATTCCTGATCGATGGCTCAGCCAACCTCTTGGGCAGCTTTCCTGCCGTCCGGGACTTTGTGCACAAAGTGATTTCTGAGCTGAGCGTGGGAGCCGACGCCACGCGCGTGGCGGTGGCTCAGTTCAGCGACACCGTCCAAGTCGAGTTTGACTTCGCCGAGTACACGTCCAAGCAAGACATGCTCCTCAAGGTAAAGAGGATGAAGATCAAAACCGGGAAGCAGCTGAACATCGGAGCTGCGCTCGACGAAGCCATAAGGAGGCTGTTCGTCAAGGAGGCCGGGAGCAGGATCGAGGAAGGGGTTCCCCAGTTTTTGGTCCTCCTCGCTGCCGGGAGGTCGAGCGACGATGTGGAGGAGCCATCAGACGTTCTGAAGCAAGCTGGAGTTGTGACCTTTGCTATCAAAGCCAAGAACGCCGACCTCGCAGAGCTGGAGAGGATCGTTTACGCCCCGCAGTTCATCGTGAACGTCGAATCCCTCCCTCGGATTTCGGAGTACCAGCCAGACATAGTCAACCTGTTGAAAACTGTCCAGCTTCAGCCAACAGGTACAGGGAGCCCTGGGGTTTCCAAGAGGCTGAAAGAAATTACTTTAAGTGCCTCATCTCAGTTGGCAACTGAGGCATTTGGGTCTGGTGGCGTTTAAAACAGTTACAAGTAGAAACTGGCGTTGCGCTTAGATTTTCCTCTCCTCAGACCCCGATGCAGCAAAGTATTAAGGTTCAAGCTGAATTTTAAAGATAAGTAAGGAAAAGACCTTTTCATCAGCTGGATGAGCTGCAGTTGGTGCCGTTCCATGGGTACAAACCTGAAATAAGAAGGAGCCATTGCCCCAGAGACAGTGCATTAATTGATGTGCAGTGCTGGGCAAGGGCTAGAAGAAGCAGATACAGGCTCGTCTCAATTTCTTTTTCCATCCTCCCTCTTCTGGAGGACTGGTAGGGAGTAGGGAGCACTGCAGAGCACTGGATTCACTCTTGCTCTGTTGCTTCCTACAGGATATGATGGCAGTTTCTGGGTTTTGTTCCTATGCACCAATAAACTAAATGCTCTCGACTCTCTTGTGATCGGAGCTCAGTAGATGAGATGGATTAATTGAAGAGTATTAAAAAAAAGAATCACAAAGAGGATCACACTGCCACCATTATAAATTCACTCTGTGGTACTGGAAATTATGAAAGTCCAGCTGTGTGATTTCCTGAGGCAGCCCTAATTTGAGCATTACCTCATCTCCGAACAGGAGGTGGAGACAAGGAAAAGAGCAGCAACATCCACGTCATCTCTCCATAAAAGTCCTGGGCAGATGGACTTAGAATCATAGAAACATAAAAAAGGAATAGGGCTGGAAGGAACCTCAGGGTGCCATCTGCTACGTGCCCTTGTCCCCAACAGGGTCTTCTTGTCCAGAACCAGCTGGCATGGGTCTAATCTGTTCTGGAAACCCTCTGGTGGAGATTTCCCAGCCTCCATAATCAATCTGTTCGAACCCTTTGATCTGTATCAGTAAACATTTTCCCTTAATGTCCAACTTCTGCCTCCTTAGTGACACTCTAAGCCTTTTACATCTCCTTCAACTCCAGAAGGATGCAGATGTCAACTCGCTCCCATGTTTTGTGTACTGTGCTCGTCTCTGTCCTCATGTCACCAGCTCTGTGCCCAGCTCATTCAAATGAGTCTTTACTGGTAGGCTTTGTAGATCATCGTCTGCATTTTCACCCTATCCTCTCCAGCATCAGTCTGCTCCAAATGACCTGAGTGTAGCAGTGGCATCCCCTGATTATCTCTTACCCCACCTTTTCCATGTGGATTCATTACCCTTCCCGTACTTGTGCAGCTTCTGCCCCAACAAAAACTTGTGCAACTAGTGCTCTTGAATTCCATCCTCCCTTTTCAAACCATTTGTGTCATGTCAAGATCATTTTAAATTCCTTGGACCACCAAGTACTATGGACAACTGTGCTATTAGCTCACTGATAGCTGCATCTACCCACTTTTCCTTTTGTTCTTGGCTAAAAGAGAGGCAATTCCTTAGAAAATCCGTAATTTTTTCTTCTTTATCCACTACCCAGAGACTTTTAATAAGACTTTTTCCCTGCTCTTGTATTTTAGAGGAAGTATATGAAATTGGGACACATCAGGCAATGTCTGCTCCCTCTTCCCACCTATGTCAATGTTCTGGTCCTGTGGTTTAATCCACCAGGTTTCCAACAGTCCTCTAAAGTAATAAATTTCTTCTGAAGTCTGCATTAAGAATTCAACTGCCCTTGTTATGTCTTTAGATTTCTAGCATTCACAAGCAGATATTTAAGATTTTCTTCAGAGGGACAGATCATGTTCCTGCCAAGAGACTTTTGGGAATGCTGTCCAGCAGTTGGTGTGTTTGAGAGCCAGGGATGTTTTCTGCTTGGTTAAGCCAAAGCTTTTCAATTTTCTGCTGATCAGTCACAGAATCCGTCAGCAATTCTCTGATCTTTGACAATTCATGTTCTTGGAGGTTTTTCCTTTTTTCTTTTTTTTTTTTTTTTTTTTTTTAATAGAGAATGTTTGGTCACAATTAACTATTTTTTTTCCCTGCCTGAAAATAGTAAAAAAACCCAAACAAACAAAAACAACAAGCCCCCTCCCCTGCAGTATCTAACATTTTAGAAGATCATTTCAGCATTTTCAGCTGGATGTCCTTTCAGTAATTTCTTATTTTTATTCTGGGCACTTGCAGAAGTATTTGTTTCTAAGTTCAGTGATACCTCAGAAAAGCTCTTCTGTCCCTCTCTTCACCATCTCTCCGTGAGCACTCCCTGCAATATGCCATTTCATCCTGACATTTTCAGTGTTTCCCGGGAGCAGAATATTCCTGATGCCCCAGACTCCACCTGCATACTGCAAAGCCAGTGCCAGCTTCCCAGTTCCCTGGGAAGAAGCAGGTGGCTTCTCCCAGCCTCAGGTAGGAGATGGCACCTGGAATACCCTGACATCCTCTTTCCTATGGATCTGTGATTCTATGACCCGGTGGGTAAGGCGTGGCATCCGCTGCACTGTGGCTTCCACCCATCTGCCTCTTCACCAGGGATTGCATCCGATGGCAGAGGAGCTGAACCACTTGTCCTGACACCTCGCTTTCCCCTCCCCGGGCTTTTGCGCTCCTTTGGAGAGTATTAACCGCTGCGAAACAGCATCTCACCTGTTCCCCCCCTTCCCTTGCTTGTCTCAAACAGTAGTTGAGAGAGGTGAGAAGAAGGATGTGGTGTTTCTGATCGATGGCTCGGATGGTGTCAGAAGAGGCTTCCCCTTGCTGAAGACGTTTGTCCAGAGAGTCGTGGAAAGCCTGGACGTCGGCCGGGACAAGGTCCGCGTGGCTGTCGTGCAGTACAGCAACATCATACAGCCCGAGTTCTTACTGGACACCCACGAGGACAAAGCAGATCTCATCAGTGCCATCCAGGAGCTGAAGGTCATGGGAGGGTCTCCTCTGAACACTGGGGCAGCCCTCGACTATCTCATCAGGAATGTGTTCACGGTGTCGAGCGGCAGCAGGATAGCGGAGGGCGTCCCACAGTTCCTGATCCTGCTGACTGCTGACCGCTCCCAGGACGACGTGAGGAGGCCCTCAGTGGTCCTGAAGACGAGTGGCACGGTGCCCTTCGGCATTGGGATTGGAAACGCTGACCTCACAGAACTGCAGACCATTTCCTTCCTGCCGGATTTTGCGATCTCGGTGCCCGACTTCAGCCAGCTGGATTCGGTGCAGCAGGTCGTCTCAAACAGAGTCATCCGGCTGACCAAGAAAGAGATAGAGTCGCTTGCCCCCGACCTGGTTTTTACATCTCCCAGCCCAGGTGAGAAGATGTTTGTGTCTGCACCGAGAGCCAGCGGCAAAATATGATGTTTAGTAACATCATGGTTGCAACACAAACCGAGAAAAGCAGAGATGGTCACGGCTAAGACCCCAGGTCAATCTTGGTCTCACTGTTGGTGCACTGCTCAGGGTTGGTAGGAGCTGTGTCGTTAAGCTGAGCCACCTTTAAGCCCAGTCTCCCAAGGTGGTCCATGCTGTATCCACACGGAAGACCCAAGAAGTGAATGCTATTTCCTTAACCTTATTTTAAGTGGATGGATTTTAAGTCCATGCTGTTCCTTCTGGAATGGAAATTGCATCATTTAGATGCAACAGGAACACCATCACACTACTGTAAATCAAGGTCAGCTCTCTGCTAAATGTGAGACTTGCTGATTTTTCTTATATTTGCCACCCTCATTCACCAGGGGAAGGGGAATTTGAAGTGGTCATCGGGAAAAGGATCAGATCTTCCATTTCTGGTCTCACTCGGAATGAAATATAGCCAGTGCATGCCTGAGATGAAGAATACCCCAGATCAGTCCCTTAGCAGTTCACTGTCCTGCTCTCTGTCTGTTCCTTCCCTTCTGAGCCAGACCACTTTCCTCCATCCCCATTTATCAGGGAGATGTACTGCAATAATTCGAGCTCTGTCCCGAATTACCACTGCAGAAAACACCTAATTAGGAACCAAAAAGCCATCCTGGAAAGGCAGAAGCTGAGAGAATAATAAGATAGAAACTTTCCTAGAGGACAAACCCGAAGAAAGAGGGGTGGTTCTGAGTGTAAAACCATCCCGGGCTGCCTAGCAACCTGCCCTGAGTAAGGACTGTCACCAGGACGTGTTTCCTTGGGTGGGCGTCCCACAAGGAATTATTTTTCCAGGTGTCCCCTGCTCCCTCTTGCTTCCTTTGCTCTGGAAGTTGCTGTTCTTGCACCCTCTGGGAGATGTGCCTAGCAGACTGGTCCTGTCTCGGTGTGCTGCCTGCTGGGGCTCCCAGGAGATAATCACGGGCAAGGAGGCAAGGAGCATCCTCCCCAGGGCCAGAGGCAGTGGTGTAGATGATGAGCTTAGCTGCTCTCCATGGGCAGTGCTGGGTGCCCCCTCTGACCGCTACCTTCTCTCCCGCAGCGGGCGTGAAGAGGGACGTTGTGTTCTTGGTCGACGGCTCCCGCCACGCCGCCCAGGAGTTCTACCTCGTGCGCCAGCTCATCGGGAGCATAGTGAGCAACCTGGACGTGGGCATCGACACCACCAGGATCTCGGTGGTGCAGTTCAGCGAGCACCCCCACGTGGAGTTCCTGCTCAACACCCACTCCACCAAGGACGAGGTGCAGAGCGCCGTGAGGCAGCTGCGGTCGAAGGGCGGCCAGCAGGTGAACCTGGGGGAGGCCCTGGAGTTCGTGGCGAAGACCATCTTCACCCGGCCCTCGGGGAGCCGCATAGAGGAGGGCGTCCCTCAGTTCCTCATCATCCTCTCCTCCCGCAAGTCCGACGACGACTTCGAGTCCCCGTCGCTCCAGGTCAAGCAGGTGGGGGTGGCACCCATGATGGTAGCGAAGAACGTGGACACCGAGGAGATGGTGCAGATTTCCCTGAGTCCCGATTACGTATTCCAAGTCTCCAGCTTCCAGGAGCTGCCCAGCCTCGACCAGAAGCTGCTGACTCCCATTGAAACCCTGACGGTGGACCAGATCAGGCAGCTGCTGGGAGATGTGCAGCCCCCCATAGGTAAGGTGCTGTCAGGACTGGCTGGTCTCTGAGTTGCTACTCAAGTAAATGTTGCCCCAAAAAAACTTCCCTTAAGTTGAAGTTTTCCTTAGATAAAAGCAAATGTGCAGCACGTGTACAGTCGTGGAAGGAAACTTTCAAATAGGTGGAAATTCTACCCAACCCCCTAAAATACATCATAACTTATAATTTTCAAGTCAATACATTGCCTATTTAGGTTTTCAGTTCAGATTCTGCAATGTGTACGGTTGTCTGTTCCTGTCTAGCAGCTCTCTAGGAAACAGACATAAAGATGGAAACATTGACAAATCCAGGTAAGAGCATTAATGAACAGAACAGATGAGGTTCTAAGTGAGGCATGCTTCAAACATCAGGCAGACCGTTGGCACACACATGCCCACCTGCACACAAGCCCTTTTGGAGAGGCCCCCCAGAACACCGTGACTAAAGCCGGCTAAGATGTGCCACGTGGCTTTATCTCACACGAGAGCAGATAGCGCAGAAATCCTCCAGCAAAGCTCCAGCAAAGGCTCGGCACGCTGGTAATTTCCTCTCTTCTTGCTTCCCCGCAGATATCTCTGGTGAGGAGAAGGACATCGTCTTCCTCATTGACAGCTCCGACAGCGTCAGGCCTGACGGGCTCGCTCACATCCGGGATTTCATCAGCAGGATCGTTCAGCAGCTGGAAGTGGGGCCAAACAAAGTGCGGATTGCGGTGGTGCAGTTCAGCAACAACGTCTTCCATGAGTTCTACCTGAAGACCCACAAGTCCAAAAACGCCGTCCTGCAAGCCATCCGCCGTTTGAGGCTTAGAGGGGGCTCCCCCCTGAACGTTGGCAAAGCCCTGGACTACGTGGTGAAGAACTACTTCATCAAGTCTGCGGGGAGCAGGATAGAAGATGGGGTGCCCCAGCACCTCGTCGTCATCCTCGGAGACAGGTCCCAGGACGACGTGAACAGACCTGCCAACATGATCACCTCGACGAACATCAAACCCCTGGGTGTTGGAGCCAGGAATGTGGACAGGGACCAGCTGCAGATCATCACCAGCGACCCTGAGCGCGTGCTGGTGGTACAGGACTTCACAGGGCTCTCAACTTTAGAAAAGAGGGTACAGAGCATTCTCGAAGAACTTCCGATACCTACAACAGAAATACCTGGACCATTCTTACCTGGTAAGGCTGCTATTCTTCGGGTAGACTTTCCTGAACAGAGCACAGATTGTATCTGAACAATGTGAAAATGATTCCCTAGTTACACCTTTTGATTCCCGTCCCTTTAGTTGCATGGATGAAAAGAACACTGATATAGATTTTGCTGAAGCATAGGAAAGAATGGAATTAAATCTGGAAGGAGGTGAGGGTGTCTATCACAAGAACAAGTGAAACCGCATGAGGTGTTACACAAAACCTTTCTTCTTGTGTGGATGTAAAATCCTGCCAATGGTTGATGAAACTAAAATGGTAGGAAAGAGGGAGAAACTTCACTTTGCAAAGTGATGCTTCGCAAATCACTGAGCCACTTAAATATTATAGATGCTGCAAACAATTGTCAACAACTGCGTTTGTGGTTTCTTTTCAGGAGGTAAAAAGCAGGCTGACATTGTGTTTTTGCTGGATGGCTCCATCAATCTGGGGAGAGACAACTTCCAAGAAGTTCTTCAGTTTGTCTACTCTGTGGTGGATGCCATTTACAGGGATGGGGACTCTATCCAGGTGGGGCTGGCCCAGTACAACTCAGATGTCACCGACGAGTTTTTCCTCAAGGACTACTCCACCAAACCTCAGATCTTAGACGCGATCAACAAAGTCATCTACAAAGGCGGGCGAGTGGCGAACACTGGCGCTGCCATCAGGCACATCCAGGAGAGGCACTTTGTGAAGGAGGCCGGCAGCAGGATCGACCAGAGGGTGCCCCAGATCGCCTTCATCGTCACGGGGGGCAAGTCCGTGGATGACGGGCCCAGGGCCTCGCAGGAAATCACGCAGAAAGGCGTGAAGGTGTTCGCAGTGGGCGTGAGGAACATCGACCTGAAGGAAGTCAGCATGTTGGCCAGCGAGAGCGCCATGAGCTTCCGAGCGTCCACAGCCCAGGAGCTGTCCGAGCTCAACGAGCAGGTCCTGGTCACGCTGGAAGCCGCTATGGAGGAGAAACTGTGCCCAGGAGTAACGGAGGTGACAAGAGGTAAGCACAGTTCTTTTGGAACGCGCTGAGGTCGTTCTCAAGGGTGGCTTTAAGTATCCAGGGTGTTTTGATGGACTTACCCTGCCTGAGGTGCAGCATGGGCTCGTTCCTCCTTCGTGAGCGTGGGGGGGGGGCTGCAAACCTGGTGCTGCTGTTCACGTGTGTAACGTGGTGTAACGTCACCACAGAGGTGCCATCGTGGTGGAATTCACTTCACATATGACAGTCAGGCACCAAATCACTGGCCTCCTATCAGTGTCTTGGAGAGGCTCCTTTATTTAGCTGCCTTTGGACTGTCTCACCGCCTTTCCCCCAGATGTGCAGGGACATGATAGCAGTATCATCTTAACAGACAAACTTGTTTAGTGCCCAGATGAAAAGCGATGGTCCTTGTTTTGCCCTTGGTGTCTGTTACATGCTAATTGGACTTCTTGGCCATTGGGGCATACGGAGTGTGCTGGAAATCATAGAATCGTAGAATTCTAGAACGGTTTGGGTTGGAAGGGGGCCCCAAAGATCATATAGTTCCAACCTCCCTGCCATAGGACACCTTCTGCTAGACCAGGTTGCTCCAAGCTTCATCCAACCTGGCCTTGAACAGTTGCAGGAATGGGGCAAACTGTGCCAGTGCCTCACCAGGAAAAATTTCTTCCCAGTGTCCCATCTGACCCTGCCCTCTGTCAGTGGGAAGCAGCCTGATTTCCCCATGCTCCAGACCAACAGTCACCTTGATGGCTGCAGGGTGGTTCCACGCCCACTCTAAATATTCCAGCAGAAAGGCAGACTGGGCATCACCTTGTGAGCTTGGGCTGAGCATCTTCAAATCCTGTTTCTTTCCTAATTCCCAGCTATCCTGTGCAAATCCTAGCTACACCTTTCAGGGATTTGGGATCAGTTACCTCGTTGCCACCTCCCTCTGCATCCCTGAGGCTGTAGGACTGTCACTTCAAGCATGGGCAAAGGGTATAGGTACACTGTGCAAGTACTGACAGGTTTTCATGCCGTGGAAAAAAAGGAGCAGTCTTGGCTACCTGGTGAAAATGAAAATTGTTTTAGGCAGCTCCTCCCAATGAAAAAAGAAAAGAAAAAAGAAAAAGAAGGAAAAAAGTTAAAACTAAGAACGTGCAAATTTTTCCAGGTTGTCATTGCTATGATGAAAGGAAATAGAAGGCACTTGTGTATCAAGTGGTGGCAGTTCTCGGTGCAGAATGTCTTCATGTCACCAGTGACTTAAAGAGTAACCAAAAAAAGCCATTACTTGAAAAACAATCATCATGTTGCTCAATGATGCTCTTCTCTCTCTCTCTCTCTCTCTCTCTCTCTCTCTCTCTCTCTCTCTCTCTGCATTTCCCTTTCAGATTGTGACCTGGATGTGATAATTGGCTTCGATGTCACGGACGTTGGGCCCGGCCAGAACATATTCAACTCCCAGCGGGGTCTGGAGTCGCGGGTCGAGTCGGTGCTGAACAGGATAACGCAGATGCAGAGGATCAGCTGCACTGGCAACCAGGCCCCCAACGTCAGGGTGGCCGTCATGGCCCAGGCGCGGGGAGGGCCCGTGGAGGGCCTGGACTTCTCCGAGTACCAGCCCGAGCTGTTCGAGAGGTTCCGGGACATGCGCGGCCGCGGGCCCTACGTGCTCACGGCCGACACGCTGAGCTCCTACCTCAGCAAGTTCCGGTCCTCGCCCGCCGGCAGCGCCAAGGTGGGTCAGATCCACGGCCACCGCGGGGGTTGCTGGCCAGGGAAGCAACTTTAAAACTCATAAAAAAAAAAAAAAAAAAAAAAGGCAACTTTAAACTCATAATGTGTTTTTTTTTTTAAATTATTCAGTAAATCAGTAGATTTACTCACCATAAATTTGGTCACTTAAACCCCTGCCTGTTTCCTGCACTCTTCACTTCATTGTCAGGGTCCTTGTCCTGACAGCTGACTGAGCATCGCTGCAGCCAGTGCCCACAGCCACTGCTTGGCTGCAAACTATTGCTCTCCAGGCATTTCCCTGACCATGCTCTAGCAACAGGCACACCTGCAGGAGGCAATATGCAGGAACCTGGCAGAGAAACACCTGGAAAAAAAAAAAAAATGGCCTGGAAAAGGCGCAGCGGTTCCCCCACCTCGTCTCAGATGAAGCGTCCCCTGGAAAAAAAAGGCCCTTCAGCTTGCACTTTGATCGTGTTTCTGAAACTTTGTGACATAAACTTATTTCTTCTCTCCCAGGTCATAATCCATTTTACTGATGGTGCAGACGCCCCGATAGATCAGCTGGAGACTGCTTCGTCTACTTTGCATGCAGAAGGTAAACCTTTTACTCTTCAAAGCAGTGATTACAGTCCATGTTAACATGTGGCCCATTTTACCCCCATTTCTCATGAATCCACTGGCTTTTGGCAGTAAGGAGTAAGGGTTTCACGAGTTCTGCAGGCACTGGCTGTTCTTCACTGCTTTCCTGTGGTACTTAGCTGCCTGCTGCCACCTAAGCACGGGGGTATCTTGCACTGAATGTGCCTGTTCTCAGTCGAATGAGCTCCCTTTGCAATCAGAGAGGTGGATGAGGATGTGTCGTCACAGGGGAGGGGGTGCAGGCTCTGCAGAGCACCTTGCCCCATCCCAAAGCCCCCTCTGCTCCCCCCTCTCTCAGGTGTCAGCGCTCTCATCTTCGTGGGGCTGGACCGAGTGAGCAATTTTGACAGAGTGATGCAGCTGGAGTTCGGCCGTGGGTTCACCTACAACAGACCTCTCAGGGTTAATCTGCTGGACCTGGATTTCGAGCTGGCAGAGCAGCTCGTAAGTACCTTGGCACAGGCAGCGCTGCCTTGTAATGCTGGAGGAAAGCCCGTGGCTGGATCTCCTGCAGGGCTGAACCACGACTGGATTACACCCTCTTGGCTCTGCTCCTTCCCCCCTCCCCACCTCACGTCAGCTCTTCTTACAGATGCCACAGCAATTAAAGGGAAGGGCAGATCATGGTGCTGCCTGGTCTCCTGCCCCTCCAGACGAGTGGGATGGGATAGGACACCATCAAAAGCTGCCATGCCAAAAATCCGCCCTCTGCCTGTATTTCTACTGTTGGGGTTTTTAACCGTATGGTAGTGCCCTGTCATACCTGGCCAGTGTCACAGCTTCTTGCAGAAGCACTGCTTTCTAAGTTTCTTTCCCCAAAATTCTATTTAGTTAGTTTCTGCTTAATATTTATGTAATCAGAAAAAGCAAATAAACTGTAAGTCACTGCCTGTTTCAGATGTGCTTTTGACAGACAAAGGAATAATCCTTTAAGGTCCCTTTCAATCCAACCCTCTCCATGCTTTTTTCTTCATAGATTACTGCTCTCTCATATACACAGACCCTCTTGAGTCTGTTTTGTTATTTGCTCTCAACCTTGGAATGTCCAGTTCCTCCCAATTTGTCATCTGCTACCATCATGATTGAGCTCCTTTTGCAGTAGATTTAATAAGATTGGGCTTAGCCACTGATCCCCGTGGTAATCTTGCTGAGCCCTTCTCCGCACATCAAAGTGCTGCCACTTGGGAGTGAACCTTGGGTTTTGGGATAAGAGCTAGTCTTGAGCCCATCCCCAAGTAATTCAGCCTGGGAAAACCCTTCCAAAATGTAAATGTGCAAAGCTGGCAGGAAACATTTGCAGCCAGCAATGTACTTGGCAAAGAAAGTGATTTTTTTTTTCTTTTCTTTCTTTCTTTCTGCTGGATGATGCAAAAACCAGCTGCAATTTCTCTGAGCCCATATCTTTCTTTTTAATTTTTTTTTTCCCCCTTTTACTATGCATTCACAAATCGTTCTCAGCCTGCGTGTTGCTGGTGAGCTGCTCACTGCCACAACTGTCTCGTGGCCTATTCCACATCCTGGGTTGGTTTCTTTGGAGATGAGATTTCTCTCTTCAGTGACAGGCTCTGCTCTGGGGACTGATCTCCTACTAGATGCACTCTAGGAATTCTGCCCCACGCAGCTCCCATTTAAACCCTTCCCTCTGATGTCCAAAATACAGTGTTAGCTTCTGCTTCCTAACCACGTAACCTGACCAGTCTTGCCAACACACAGCTCCTCCTCCTCTTGCTGTTTGGGGGTGTTTCGAGGCAGAGGGACCCCAAAGTGCCGCTGGGTCGATGTGATGTTCGTCACAGGAGCAGTTCCACAGCCTGGCAGGAGTTACAGCGCTGGGGCTCTGCCGAGTTTCTTACACCTTCCTGTTGTGTCCTGTGCTGTTTGCTGCAGGACAACATCGCAGAGAGGACGTGCTGCAAGGTCCCCTGCAAGTGCTCAGGACAGAGAGGGGACAGAGGTGTGCCAGGCCCCATAGGACCAAAGGTAGGTCACTTCATCTGGGGACAAAGGGTCCCCGTGCAAGGGACCCCGGTGGTGATGGGTGGGCGAGATGCCCGTTGGTAGTGGGTGATGTTAATGGGGGGATCATCTCCACTTATTCCCCTCATTTTAAAACTGACTCTGGTCCATGCACTGGGGGCTGAGAGCTGTTCTTCTTCCCTTTCCCCACAGCCTCTGTGTTGTAAAACATCCAAGGGGGGCAGGGATGAGTGGCTGAAAGGAGGAGGTGAAGCATCTTGTGAAACAATTTAGGGACGTTAAAAGGAGATGGCTTCTCTCATTAACTTGTTTACACCGGTGACCAAGCGGCTGCTTTGTGCAAATCCAGGGAAATCTTGAATATCAATCACAGAACTCTGAAAGAAATGCCTAATTCTCTCTGTTGTCTTCCAGGGTGTCACGGGTGACCTTGGATATGCGGGCTATCCTGGTGATGAAGGAGGACCGGTGAGTGCTTGCCCCTGCTGAGGCAGAGACCTCACAACAGCAAAGCATTTAGAGGCTTTTCCACTAAATATTTTCTGCTGGGGATGTGGGTGTGGGTTAGAAGAGACAGAAAGCAGAACTTTGAGGTGCCCCCTCCCAACAGGCTGAACAGCATCTCAGGTCCCAGCTGCTCCTGGGATAAAGTCAGTCAGGAGCTTCCTGAGAGCTGGAGAGGCATGACGGGGGAAGAACTCCCATTACTCGATGTGACCCAGGCCTGTGCTGTTCCTGCAAGGCAAATAAAACCCCCAGCTTCATCCTGCAGCTGCAGAGCTCTGCCAGAGCTTTCCTGCAGCTGAAAGATTTGAGCAAGTCCAAGGATGGAACCAAGAGGGATGTTTCCGTCACGTGGCAGACAACACGAGTCCCATGACTTCTCACTTAGCACTGCTTCATCCAAACTCTCCGTGAATCCCACGTCACCCCTGCAATAAACATCCCTCCCGGGAGGGGAAGCCGAGGCCAGTTTTACAGACCGGGGCCAAGCGCTGCAGTGAGACACTGCCTGCAGTGCGGTGTTTTCCTGGGGCTCAGAGGTCAGGGTGGGATTAGATGCCTCTGCAGAGCTCTGGGGGTTTCACCTCGTCATTTCATCTTTGAAAGAGAAGTTTTATAAAGCTCTTTCATAGCTGAGGGTTTGGGAAGGGTGTTAAATAAGTGATAAATAAGGGCTTGCAGTTGGTCTCTACGCGAGGGATGCTGCAGGCAGGAGATGGTGGGGTGATCAGGCAAAACCTGATGTTCCATTTACTCCTGTGCCTCTTGTAGCAGTTAGGCACAGAAACACGCTTAGCAGGCAAACCCTGACCGTTGCTTTTTTCCCCTCCATGCGACAGGGTGAGCGTGGACCCCCGGGTGTGAACGGGACACAGGGTTTCCAGGGATGCCCCGGGCACAGAGGAACAAAGGTACGTGTGGCACCAGCCTGCACGGAGCAGACCCAGAGCCCAGTGGGTGGGAGTCCACCAAAGGCAGCTCCTGCTGCTTTAGAAGGTGACACAACAGCTGCCACGTCCACTCCAGTGGTGGTGACCGCCTGGCCAAGCACCAAGGCTTTCAGCACAGCAACTTTAGCGTTGCTGTGAAGAGCGAAAGGGAAACCCAGAGACACCCAGGCTCAATCCACAGACAAGGCTGATCTGTTTTCTGCAGTCTGGCTCTGGGGGAAAGATTTGGGAAGAGGTGGATCTCTTCACAACACCCCAGAGTGGCTCAGAGCTGGGACAGTGTGTGGATGGAAATCTGCTGTTGGGGAGCAGGGAGACGAGTGAGCCATGGCTGCAGCTTTAAAGAGGAACCTTGAGCTAATGGCTCAGGACAGCAGCCAGAAAAGGTGGGGAAACATATAATATTTCTGGGAAATATTCAGTGAAACTAAGGGGATGTTTCCTGCCATTTGCTCTGACCCCAGGATCCTCTGTCAGGGAGAAAAGGAGTGCATGAACCAAGCCCATTAGGTGCAGCTAACTGAGTCTCTTTAAAAAAGTCTCTCCAGCCTTGTCGAAGGCACCAGGACTGATTAATAAAAAAGGGGGTGCAGGGAGAAAAAAAAGTCAGGAGTGGAGAAAGAGTTGTGGCTAAGGAATGAGCTGTTTTATTGGATAAGCTGGATTAACCCCACGATCCACATATTGTATCTTGGCACAAGCCTTGAGGAGGCAGCTGAAGAAATGTTGGCATAAGAGGAAATAGGCAAAGTTTTGCCCTGATCCTGGCTCTGGGTCTGCCACCAAGTCCAGCCCTCCTTCTCCACCACTTTCCACAGCAATGAACTGGACAAAAATGGAGTAACTCCCTTTTCTGCTCTCTTTAGGGTTCTCGTGGATTCCCAGGAGAGAAGGTAGGGAGCGATTCCCTCCCGCCACGGCGGTGAGCGTGAATGTACGGACACACTGGGATCTCCCTGTTCCCTTTTCCCTCAGTCAGCATTTCCCCTTTGCCTCTCTTCCACAGGGCGAACTGGGAGAAATGGGCCTGGATGGTATTGATGGGGAAGAGGTCAGTCATTTTAATGGCTTTGCTCTTTGGATCAACACGCCCCAGCGGCGTGTTTAAGGAGCACCTTGGAGGTGGCAAATACGCTGAAATATTTCTCTTTTTTTTAGGGAGACAAGGGTTTGCCTGGCTCCTCTGGAGAGAAGGGATACTCTGGAAGGAGGGTAGGATTTTAACCACTCCTGCAGTGGGGCTAAGGGGTGGTGTCAAGGTGGATTCGAGCCAGGGGAGAGGGGATGGGTAGAGGGATGAGGGCCTGGGTAGAGGTGCTTTTGACAGGCCAGGTTGGGCTGCTCTCCCAACCCTCTGTGTCTTCCTGCAGGGTGATAAGGGAGTTAAAGGCGAACGAGGAGAGCGAGGTGACCGTGGGCTCCGTGGAGATCCGGTAAATACTGCTGAGGCATCTGCTTGGTTTGACACCCCCTTCCCCCTGCTCCTGGGGGTCATCAGCACAGGCTGATTAAATGGTGCTGGACAGTGGCAGGTCCAGTGACAGAGCAGGAGCTGGGAGGGGACACGTGGGCACCACATGCCTCTTGATACCCACCTGCCAATCACTGTTTCACTGTATTAAATCCCCCTTCCTCCCCTTCTTCAGTGTTGTTATCTCTCCCTTGAAAAGCTGTGTCTGCCTGAAAACAGCAATAATGCTTCATCTATTTCAGTCAAAAAGGAAAAAAAAAGAAAAGTTGGTTCTGAGCTCTAGCAGATCAATTTATGATGCCTGATTTTCATGTCCCGCTTACACAGATGTTTCTCATTGCTCTGTTGCTTTCAGGGAGATTCAGGAGCTGATAACACTCAACGGGGCTCCAGAGGCCAAAAGGGTGAAATTGGACCAATGGTAAAATTTCTTTGTTGTCTTGTGTTGTTGTTTGGTTTTTACAATAGGGCGGGACAGAAAAAGTAAGGAAAAAGGGTACTGCCAAAAAGGTGCAGGTTTCTTAAACTCATCGTGCCTTGTCAGATGTAATGGGTTTTTTTCCAGAAGATGTTTCCAGAACATTTCTGGAAAATATTACTCATTTGAACTAAAACTTTCTCTGTGAAGATGTCAATTTAGAAGATTTTTTGTGTAAAAAGTGCCTTTAAAAAAAAAAAAAAATTGTTATTTTACAACGTCTTTTTTGATATTTTCACTGAAAACAACTTTGTGTATGGAAATTAACTTCACACGTTCTTGTGGGTCATATACAGGGACAGAGAACTGTTTAGATGATACCAAATCTGAACCTCCTGATTCACCTTAAACCTTGGGGGGGGGGTGGCGTGTGAACCCCACACTCTCTTTGGAAAATTTCAAACCCCATCTGTTTTCAAATCAGCTCAGAATAAAAATGCACCTTAAAATGTCAGAGGGCATTTCCCAAAGATTGGGGATGTCAAATTGTGCTGGCTCAGAAACTTGATGGAAAATCTCTGTGACTTGATAGAAGGATTCCCACCAGTGCAGGACTATTAAGTACCTTGTGTGAGAACACGAAGGGATCCAGCTTTTGAGAACTGAACCTATTTTCCCAGTGCCTGCTCAGCTCAGGGCTCTCACTTGACTTGTGTTTTTCCCTTAGGGAGAACCAGGACTGCCAGGGCTCAAGGGCCAGGACGGTGGAGTCGGGAGGAAGGTGAGCTGCCAGACCCCAGTCAGCAGGGGGCCAAGCTTAGATGGACAAGAACTTTTTCCCTCCTGCCTTCCCATGTGTTTTGTTTCACAACCATCAGGAATGCAACCTCAAAAACCAACAAAACAAGCAAACAAACAAACAAAAACAAACAAAAAAACCCACAAACAAACAAAAAACCAAACCCACCCAAGCTCAAAAAGGAAAAGCCTGAGGGCTTCCTTGCTCGTTGAAGAGACTTTAAAGGTCTGACCCTGAATTTATTCCCATGCAAATAACTCAGTGCTCAGATCAGTGGAGCTGCACCTGATTTATATATAAGGCCAGGCTGGACAGGGCTTGGAGCAACATGGCAGGGGGGGTTGGAATTAGGGTCCTGAAGGTCCCTTCCAACCCAAACCATTCCATGATGCTGTGATATGCATCTGCCATTTGGCTGCTGGTTTTGAAAAGGCAGAAAGCCAAACTGGAGCTGGTGTGGCTGGAACATCTGGAGATGCATGCCTTCCCTGCTCCCATCCCAGGGATGGTGACACACTCCTGCGAACGTGAGGGAGCAACACACCTACGTGGTGGAGTACTGGGGGGTGTGAGGAGGGAGAAAACATGCCAAAGGTTGATTAGAGACAGCTGGCCATGAGGATTTCTCTTTCCCTCTCTCCCCAGTGGTTTAAACAACTCCAATTTAATTTTGGACTCTGAGCAGCGTAGATACATGGACGTAAAAGCCATAGAGAATCACGTGGTTACATAGTCCAGTAACAAACCTCGTTGTTTCTCCGTTCCAGGGTATGACAGGACGAAGGGGACAGATAGGGGTTAAGGTAAGTGGTGATGGGGACAGCACTTCAAGCTCCTGCCACACCATGGGCCAGCCAGCCCCAGCACCCAAAGACATGTGCCAGGAGATGGGCCTGTTCCTCTCACCTGCTCTCTCCTCCAGATTTCCCTGCTCCTCCTACTCAGGCTCATCTCCCTGCATGCTTCGAGCTGGACTGGGTGCAGAACCAGCCGTGCTGGGGCTGCCTGTCCTGTGCAGCATTCCCTGGCCAGATGCTTTGTCTGCACGTGCTGCTGGAGCAGTGTGACAGGGCCAAAGCATAAAGGGGCTTGATGCCCATTGATTGTAGGGGTCAGATTACCCCGCCCATGCTGTGCTTATTCTCTGCTAGAACTATATCCTGAAGAAAGAGCCAAACCAAGAAAAAAAAAAAAAAAACAAACAACAACCCCTCCCCCCTCCAAAAAAAAATAAAAAAAATTTAAAAAATCCATCCTGCACTGTTCTGTTCTGTGCTTGCAGGGCACCAAGGGCGCTCCGGGTCAGGCGGGGCCGGCTGGAGAACAAGGCATGCGAGGGCCCCAGGTCAGTGAGCCTGCAGCAGAGCAAATGTCCTGCCTCCTGGGGCTGCTGTGTCGTTTCCTCACAACCCCTTACCCAAAGGGTCTCATCAGCATGGGGGGACTGTCAGGATTTGGGTGTTTTTGGGTACGCTGTGGCCTGGCTGTGCTGCCCTGGGGCATCGAGCCTGGTGCGCTCACACCACCCAAAGTGTGATGAGTTTGTGGAACACCTCTCAGGGGCTGCAGCGTTTGCTTTCCTTGGGGACTTGGTGTGTTTCTGCCTGTATGTGTTGACAGTCTCTCTTTTCTCTCCATGCAGGGCCCACCTGGCCAGCTTGGCACACCAGGCATAAGAGGAGAGCAGGGTGTTCCTGGACCCAGGGTAAACCTTCTGCTGCTTCTCGGGCACTGACCCAACAATATCCTTGTTGAACTAACAAGATTCAGCCAATGTGTGTTTCCGTTCCCTAGGGCTCCAGCTCTGCTCCACTCTCTTATAACACACTCTTCCAGCATGATGCTCCTCTCAGCTTACGCTAAAGATTTCTTGATCAAGAGTTATGGAAGAAAAAAAGTTAAAAGCAACCTCAGAGGGGTCAGGACTTCAGCGTTTGGCCTGTTATGGTTTGCCATTTTAGTTAAAGAGCACCCCTGAGTGACTGGCAGGGCATCTTCTGTGACCTTTCAACCTCTGAAGCCAGAGTATGACCATCTCACATGCTTGCTGGGGGGCCCCCCATATATTTATTTCTCTCTCCTACTGCATGGACATAAAACCAGACAATCTTTCATTTCCCCATCACCAGCATGATTTTTTTCCCCTCCTGCTTTCCCATGGTGGGGGGTCTCTAAGGACAATGTGAGGGCGCTGCTGAAATTTTTATTGATATGAGCTGGATGTCCAGCTCTTCATGAACTGGACTTCTAAATTTCCTAAGGTGTTTTGAGAGGCACCACCAGCCCTACTAGTCAGTACATGATTTTCTGTGGTCACCCCAACCCCTGGGTTCTGGCACCCAAGTTTTCTTGACGGCATGCCTCTCCCTATTTCCATTCCAGGCTGGTGGTGGACCCCCAGGAACCCCAGGAGAGCGTGGCAGGATCGGCCCCCTGGGGCAGAAGGTATGTCTCCCTGAGCACTTGGCATCAGCAACCAAAACAGCTTCTTGATTTTGCATGAGCTTAAAAAAATACATGAGATGAACCTCTCGGGCTTGTACAGCGTGGAGTGAAGCAAGGTCAGCGCTCTGCTTGTCTCATTAGGCTCCTGTTTCATTGAACAGAGGGGCAAAAGTAATTAAGGAACTGGGCAGATTCTCAGAGGATGCCCAGGTGGGAAGGTGGTTGTGCTGGATCTCTCCAGACCCTCCATATGACTTTTATCTTTCCTGAAATCACTAAAGGCCCCACTAAAGAGCAAGAATTTTCCAGAATTGCTGGCTGTGTAGGTCCAGCCGTGCCTTTCTGCCACAAGGACCGCTGCAGACTGGTTTGGGTACAGAAACCAGTGCTGATGGGGGGTGGGAAAGGCTCAGAGCTGCCTGGAGTTCCAGCACGTGCTTTAACAGGTGCTCCTGTTTGCAGGGTGAGCCTGGAAACCCTGGACCCAAAGGGCCGAATGGGCAGCCGGGCCCACGAGGGGAGATGGTAAGTGTGGCCACGCCCTCACACCTTTGGGGACACTTAAAGAAGTTTGGGGAACCTTTCAGAGCTTCTCAAAGGCCTGTGGCTTCAGTGGGTTCTTTCTGTTGATGCTGCTGGACATGTGGGGTTTTCAGCTATTTACATATGACTCATATTAACAACTTCGGCTTTCCGATTTTAGGGCGATGACGGACGAGATGGAATTGGGGGCCCAGGTCCTAAAGGCAGGAAGGTAGGTGTATGCTCAGCCTGCCCACCTCCTTAACAAAGACAGGGAAGTTGCCAAGGTCTCCAGTGCAGATGGAGGAGGGCATTTTCTAAAACACATTCAAATAAACCTTTCTGTCGTTTCAGGGAGAACGCGGCTTCGTAGGCTACCCGGGGCCCAAGGTAGGGTGCAGCCCCTGAGCTGTGCATTCCTTTTCCAAGGAATGTAGCCATGATCCTGCAGATCAAGAGCTATAATTTGTGCTTTTCCCCAACCAGGGTGGACCTGGTGACCGCGGTGTTGCTGGAGGCCCCGGCCCAAAAGGAAACAGAGGCCGCAGGGTAAGTCGGATCGTGGCACAACTTTTCCCTTCTGCCTGAATGCCCTGAAAAGATGTACACATCTTTTCCCCCAAGTGCTCCTGGCATTCCTCTGAAGATGTTCACAGGTAGAACTTCTCTCTGTCTCTAGGGAGACGCAGGAGAACCTGGGGCACCTGGTCAGAAAGGAGAGATTGGATATCCTGGACCATCGGTGAGTGTTCCTTCAGCTGGCATCAGCATTGCTGGTGGAGCCTCTGACTTCACCCCTGGAGAGAACCCTGACTGAGGAATGTGGTGGTCCCTGCTGGTGCCAGGGATTGAAAAATAAGCCCATCACCACCTCCTGCTGATTTCAAGTTGGGCAAATCCCTCTTTATTTGTCTTGGATATGTCTCTAAATCTCTAACTGGCTGTTTATCACTGATAAAATATTTACCCGTCCTCCAACTGAAGGAAAAATTCAAGAGGCACACTCTAACCAGGCACTAGGATTTCCCCATGGCAATATGCCCCTTAAAATTCCTTTTGGGATATTATCAGCTCCTTATCATTTATCACCCCACACAGAATGTGGTCCATGACCAAACCTGGCTAGCACAGAGCATCCTAAAGAGGCCAAGGTGACTTGAACTTAGAGCATCGTTAATTATAGAAGCAAAGAGTCATCAAATGGTCTGGGTTGTGAAGGACCTTAAAGATCATCTAGTTCAAACCCCCATTTTGGGTTTGGTCTCAGCTGTGTTTAGTCCCCACGTGGGAAAGCACTTCCCCCTGTGCTGGAAACGCAGATGAAAACAGACAGGTTTTCCCTTGACTTCTGCATAACGTGTGGTTAAATAATAGTTCTGACAGCGTTCATGTGGCACCCTGAAAATACACATTGCTCCCAATTTATTTATTGATTGATTTGTTTGTTTGTTTGTTTTAAACAGGGACTTAAGGGCGACAAAGGAGAATCCAGAGATGTAAGTGTGGCACGATTTCTCTCTTGTTCTGAAGTCCTCTTTGGCTGGCTGTGTGACATATCTCCTTTCTCCCCTCTTTTTCCTGAAGCAATGTGCCCTTGTGCGGAACATCAAGGACAAATGCCGTGAGTACACCAGTGCTCTGCCGAGTCCCTTTCTCTACCCTTCTTTGCCCATCATGTTACGTGACTGGCACTGACCACGCTGCTTTTTTCTCTCCACAGCTTGCTGCTACGGTAAGTCACATTCGGCCCTTTAAACCCCGGGGTGACCGTGTGCCAGAATTGTTTCCCTCCCCACATGCATGGTGTGGGTGATTTACCCCTGCTGTGGACGCGGTCCCTGCACCCTGGCAGGTGTCTGAAACTTAATTTGTTCCCACCGCACATCCCCGGCAGGTCCCAAGGAGTGCCCCGTGTTCCCTACCGAGCTCGCCTTCGCCATCGACACCTCCTCGGGCGTGGGCAGGGAAGTTTTTAACAGGATGAAGCAAACCGTGCTCAGGGTCGTCAACAACTTGACCATCGCTGAGAGCAACTGCCCTCGGGGTGCCCGGGTGGCTTTGGTCACCTACAACAGCGAGGTCACCACCGAGATCCGCTTCGCCGACGCCAGGAAGAAATCCAGCCTCCTCCAGCAGATCCAAAACTTCCAGGCAACCCTGACCACAAAGCCGCGCAGCCTGGAGACTGCCATGTCCTTCGTGGCCAGGAACACCTTCAAGCGCGCCCGGAGTGGCTTCCTCATGAGGAAGGTGGCTGTGTTCTTCAGCAACGGGGACACCAGAGCCTCCCCGCAGCTCAACGACGCCGTGCTGAAGCTCTACGACGCCGGGGTCGTGCCCGTGTTCCTCACCAGCAGGCAGGACGCGGTTCTCAGCAGAGCTCTGGAGGTTTGGGCTCGCTCACCCTTTGTTTCCTTCCCTGCTCGTGACCTCGGTTTGTGGCTTGCAGGGGAGACTGATGGCATTGGATCCTACAGGCAAGCGAGGGGTTGGCTCCCACGGGCCTCTCGAGTGCTCGGCGCTGAGAAAGCACTGCTGGCCAAACTCATCCAGTGTGTCTCCTTGAGAGAGAAATCCTAACTCCACAGTCACCACAGCACGTGTTGTGAGACGCTGCTGGGGTTATCATGAGTCGTTTGTGCTCCAGGCCATGGCTCCAGGGTGCCAGATGTGCCATAAAAACAGAAGGAAGGAATCTCCATAGTGAGAAGGTCTGGCAGAAAAGGCAAAGGGTGGGAAGGTTGGAAGTACATTGGCATTGTTGGCAGAGGGAGAGTGGACGTGCAGAGATTTAAAGCCAGAAAAAAGCCCCGGACAAGCACGCTGAGCACTGGTTCAAGCACTTGATCCTTTTCTTGGAGTTTATGACTCTAAACCAGTCCCACTAACACACATCAGGGCCCTGAGGCTCCTCCAGGTGGGATCCACCAAGGCCGCTGTGCTGAGCGGAGACTCTCTCAGAGTTGGGCACTGCCTTCCCTTACTCTGAGCTGAAAACAAGAGAAGGCAGCATTGCTAACACTGTGTTTCTCTGTTTCTGATCAGATCAACAACACAGCGGTCGGCCACGCCATTGTTCTTCCAACCGGCGGCAGTCAGCTGAATGAAACTATCCTAAGGCTCCTGACTTGTCACATTTGTCTGGGTAAGGCATCCAGTTTCTCCTCTAGACAGTGATAAATCCTTCTGGTCACACAGCACTGAGCTGTAAGGGGTGCAGGAGGGAAGCCCAGCTGGGAGTCAGCCCTTGTGTTGATGAAGACTTGGGTTCTTGAGTTGAGCAAAAAACACTGGCATTGTGAACGAGGCCCACTGGGGGTTCTCCACTTTCTAAAGAGAAGCTCCTTTTTAGTCTGGTTCCCACTTTTCCAGCCCAAATACTGGTAGGTGAATGCTCTCAAAAGATGGCCTTCTGCCATTTATGACAGAGATCCCCTTGGACAAAGGAGCAAGTAAAAATTCTAAGTGCATAACTAAATGTAGTGTGAAATGAATTTGGTGTCAAGTAATGGACCAGTGAATGCCATGGCTTGATAGTATTTAGTATGGTTCAAGAGATTTTTACACTGGAAAGAGAGGGTGAGTTTTAGTTCCTTCAGGTGAAACCTGCTACATTTCTTCCCTATTAGATGTGTGTGACCCCAATCCCATCTGCGGCGCTGTTACCCCGAGACTTGGATTCAGAGACAGAAGGGCAGCCCCGACAGATGTTGACACTGACATAGCCTTCATCATGGACAGCTCGGAGTCCACCACCCCTCTGCAGTTCAGCGAGATGAAGAAGTACATTTCCCACCTCGTCAGTAACCTGGAGATCAGCTCGGAGCCAAAGGCATCCCAGCACCACGCGAGGGTGGCCGTTCTCCAGCAAGCTCCGTACGAACACGAGGCCAACTCGAGCTTCCCACCAGTGAAAACCGAGTTCTCGCTAACAGATTACGGGTCCAAAGAGAAGATCATGAACTACCTCCACAGCCAGATGACCCAGCTGCACGGCACGAGGGCTCTGGGGAGCGCAATTGAACACACCATAGCTCACGTTTTCGAAAGCGCACCGAACCCTCGGGATCTGAGAGTCATCGTTCTGATGATGACGGGCAAGGTGAATAAACAAGAGCTCGAGTACCTGCAGAGGGTCGTGACCAGTGCAAAATGCAAAGGGTACTTCTTCGTGGTCCTGGGCATCGGCAGGAAGGTGAATGCCAAGAATATCTACGGCCTCGCTAGTGAGCCGACTGACGTGTTCTTCAAGCTGGTCGATAAACCAGGAGAGCTCCATGAAGAGCCCTTACTGCGCTTTGGCAGACTGATGCCATCTTTTATCAAAAGTAAGTCCCAACATCCTGCAGCCAGAGTGTTATGGAAGGGGCCACTCAGAGGGGTTAATCTCACGGGTCTGGTCTACCTGCCTGTTGGTGGTGGGAGGGGGTGGCTCTTTGAGCAGTGGGGCCCACTGAAATTGGTCTCTTTTTGTATCTTCTGTGCTGTTCGGTCCATTTGTGGCTGCTCATAGGTTTGCCTAGTTGAATATGTCTAGGTTTTGTTCACTTTGTCCTCCCCATCCCATCCCATGTGGGCTCACCAAGTAGAGTTTGTCCTTCTGTCTGCTTTGACTTGGTCTCCATGGGCTCACCTGTGGGATCTGACCTCATCCTGCGTGGCTTGCCACTCACATCTGCAGTGTATCTCATAGGGTCTGGTCCTGCTGAGGCTCTTGGCCCTTTGCAGCCTGCCAGCACTTCCTTGGAGCTCCTTGAACACCCAGTGAATCCTTCTTCCCAATTTCACCATAAACACCATGTCTGGCAGGTGGCCACTTGGGTGGCTCGGGCTGAGATCTGGAGTTACTGCCTGCAGACTTAGGGACCAGATGGGCAGGATTCTTTGCTCAGGGATAAACAATGCTGCTGTGTTTGGGATGTGCAGACTGTGCCTTGAAAATGTGCATCTCAGCTGAGCTGGAGACCCCAGGCTGGATCTCCAGCAGCCAGGGATCCTAAACACAGCCAGCTAGCAAGGACAAGGAACGGACCTTCTCTGGGAAAGCTGGTTTTAGCAAAAATTCCTGAAAATTAGACTAGTGGGCTGATAAACCACTGATTCAGGCATGTCTTGCACTAGATGGAAAGCAAACATCTGGAAATAAATGTTTAGGTTTTCTCAGTTTGCTTTTTCCATTAACTGCTTACAGCAGTCCTGGAAACTTCTAACTCTTGAAAAAACATCCACCTGTGTGGTTGGAAGTGCCCTGTTACAAGAAATCTGTTTACACATGACAGACTGAGACACACAGCCCTCTGGTATCTTGTAGCTATGACTCTGATGTTTGTTAACTGGAATAACAGATATCCCAGTCCAGGGTGCTGCAGCAGCCACACCAAACATCAAGAGATATTCCATAGCAAGCAAGAAGAGAGAAGCTGTTTTTTTTTTTTTTTTTAAATGAATAAGAAACGCATGTATTGTATTGCTGGTGGGTAACCATCATCCTCAACACCGGTGTTTAATGTCTCACTCTCTCTGTCTCCAGGTGACTTTGCTTTCTACCTGTCTCCAGAGATAAGGAAGCAGTGTGAGTGGCTCCAGAATGACCAGCAAGCCAGGAGCCAGCACCCTGTGCACACTGGGCAGAAAGCAGTGTAAGTACTGGTTTGTCTGCCAGACAGGAAAGTGTTGCTTTTTGTCTCCCTCTTTGTCTCGGAGAGGAGCCTTCACTTCCCAGTCCCTGTTTGGAAAAAGAACAAATAAGCAACTCCAATACCAACAATCAGGATTATCCTTTAATTAATATAATTTTAATAATATTGCAGTTAATTTTGATAGCTCCTTTAGTGCTGTGTCCAAAGAGCAATAGAGATATCCGATAGAGAGGGGTAGACAAGTATATGTATCATTTTCAATTTTTGGTTAAATTTCATGTTTATATATGTATAAAAGTATGAAGGACGTATATGCTCCTTTGACTGTGCAGGTCAGGAACTCCAGAAATCACAATTAATTTGGGGGTTTCTGCTCAACACACTATTTCCAGAGGCTGGGCTGCCCCGGGTTATCTGACAGATAGAATCCATCACAGAATGCATCCTAGTACTTTCTGAAGAGAAGTGAAGGCTTGTGTCACCAAGACTCCCTGCTGGCACAGAGCTGTGCTGGCTTTGGAAGGTTTTTGAGCCCCTTGAAATTAGGCATGTTACAGATCCGTCTGCTGAATCATAGAACGGTTTGGGTTGGAAGGAACCTGAAAGCTCATCGAGTTCCATCCCCCTGCCCTGGGCAGGGACACCTTCCACTAGACCAGATTGCTCCAAGCCCCTGTCCAAGCCGACCTTGAAACACTTGGAACCCTCTCACGTGCGTGTTATTGTTGGTGGACAGATAGACTTGTGCCCTGAGTGACGAGCGGTGCTCTGCAGCACTTTTCAGCGCTTGGTTGTGGGCAAACCAAGAGCTGGCAAAGACTGCTGACCTTGGGGGGGTTCTTGCCAGTGTTTCTCTCTGTCCCGTCCTCTCTGCTCGCAAAAAGGAGAGCCGTCTCAGCCGCTCTTGCCCCGGCAGGTACGCGGCACCCAACGCGACCCTGAGCCGCACCCTCAGCACCACGCTCAGCGCGACCATCAAGCCCGCGGCCAGCACCCGTGCCAGGACCACCACTGCCAGCACCACGGCCCAGGGCAGAGCCAGCGAGCAGAGCACGGCCAGTGCTGCCCTGCCAGCCAGCTCCACCGCCACCAGCACCACCGCCCACGCCAAACCCGCCGCCCGCGCCAACGCCAACACCACGGCCGGCGGCAGGAGGAGACAAGGAGGTTCGTGCACGGCTCTCCCCACCCTCCCTCTGCGCCACGCTGGGCTGTGGCTGTCCTTCCTCCCTGGGGGGGTCACAGCTGCGGCAGATGTCAGTAAAGAGAACAGATTTCATGCTTGCAGGGACAAGCTTTTAGATGCAAACCTGGAGACCTGCGCTGGGGGCCGACTTGTCAACCTGTGTGGAGAATTCTGTGCAAAAGTGGTCGGGGGGGGGGGGGAGGCTGCCCCCAGGCAAAACGTGAGCAGAACAGCTAAACGTGGGACAGTCCATCCAGCAACAGGGAGCTTCTCCTGCTAGCGTGGCCCTTTTGCTTTCTATGATTTCCTCGCAGCATTACCCCTTGGCCAGGCGTTGCTGTTGATGGTGATTCATACAGTGGCATTGTTTGAACTCTCTCTCAGCTAATGTGAATAGTTATTTCATCACTGAATCAGCGTGGAGACCTATTTGGGAGCTCTAAAACTCTTTCATGAGTGAGCACAGTTCATGTAACAGAGACTTCCCATGTGTTTTTGCAAGGGGATGTAGGCAGATCTGCAGTAGCTGAGCAAGTAACGAGATGTGTCAAAGCCCAGAAATGCTTATCCAGTCACTGAAGGCATGTCCCTGCATAAAAAATGAATAAAGAGCAATATATGAAAGAAAGCAGCTGTGAAGCCCTTGCACCCTAGAGAAGGATCTGACTGGACACATTTAGAGTTCTTGGGAAAGTGCTGGGAATTTCAGGCTTTGTAAATCTTGAAAAAAGGAAAAAAAAAAAAAAAGCTTTGATTTGCTAGATTGCAACAGATGATTAGAAATAAATAAATCATCAAGGCTATGGAAAGCAAAGCCCCCCTGCAGTGTGCTGGGTTGAGCCTATGGGATAGCAAAGTCCCAGCCTTGGTTTCACATGCCTTGGCTGTCAGTGGCCTAGGGTGAAGATCCTGCAGCACTGAGGCACTTCTTTCCCTGAGACCTTTCTCCTGATTCTGCCTTGCAGCGAAGGCCCAGGACATCCAGGTCACGGATGTGACGGAGAGCAGCGCCAGGCTGCGCTGGGCCAGCCCCGAGCCGCACCAGGCCTTCGACATCACCGTCACCTCGGCACACGACCACTCCCTGGTGCAGAGGCAGAACCTGACTGGCACTGAGCACGTGCTCCAAGGGCTCAGGAGCGGGCAAAAATACGTCGTGGTCGTCACCGGCTACCAGAAATCGCAGCCCAAAGTAACCTACACGGGGACGTTCACCACGAGTGAGTGCCTCTGAAAAACATGTCTTTTTTTTTTTTGGTTTTGTTTCATTAGATGGACACAAAAAATGGGGGGAAAAGTATGTTAAGGGACAGGGAATCAGTTGGTAGCAACAGCCCCAGCCCTGGCAATGCTCAGTTGTGTCGCTGCATGTCTGCAATCCTCCAGGCCAGCAGCAGGTTATGGCACGGAGCAAATGTGTTTCTTTTTGAAAACGCAAGTTAAACTGCAGTGTGGTTGAATTGACACAGACTGTGGGATAATTAAAGCCAGTCCCAGAGTGGGATTTGTCTTATTGTACGTGCTGGAGGGTTTGTACAATGGTGCAAAAGGTCTGGGTGGGGGTCCAGCCAGCACTGCTGCAATTAATAGTAAGAGTCAAATTAGTAAATTCAGTCCAGCCTGATTGCAAAATAAGCAAGAAAAGCTGCTTCTCCAATCACCATTTCCATATCCTCCTCTCTGCTTCCCATACTATCCAAAAATAAAACCCACAAGACAGAGATTAAATGGAGGGTTTAGCCCTTCGGGGATTTGGGGATCCGAGCTCCATGTGTACAGGTCCCATGTGAGCCTCACCAACCTGAACCCTCTGGCGTGGCCAAAAGTTGCTGCCCAAGACACAGTCAGGTTTTTTTAGTGCAGTTTGGCACAGAGGTGACTCGGCTTGGTGGTATGAAGTTTGTGCTGGTCCTGCCACTGCTGTGTGTCTGGCTTCTTCTGGCACTTCAGATCCCACCTCAGTGCCCACGGAGAGCCTTCCCTTTGGCTTCAGTGGGTTTGGACCAGTCCCTTACCTTCACCAGCAATAAACATTCCCACAAAAACGTGGAGAAAAGGCATCAGTGTGGAGAAGTAACATTTGCATGTGCTGAGTGGGAGCTCCTGCTGCTTAGGGAGTGTGGCCCAGGAGAGCCATGGAACAAGAGAGGGCCCCTCGTGGACGTGGTCCCCTGGAGGATGCCGTTTTTATTCCGTTGCCTCTAAGGCCAGAAGAGCAAAGTTAAACTGGCTACAGAGTGGGCACATCCAGCTCCTGAGCCCCTTCCCAGCCAGTGCTGTGGGGTGACCCTCCCCAGCAGTCAGGTGGGGCCCTGGGGATGCTCCCTTGCGAGCACCCCTGAGGGTGAGAGCTGGGTTGTGCAGCAGAGCCGCTGGCCGGGAGGGAAGGGAAGCCCTCCAGGCGCAGCTGGGCGGCTGTGGGTGACTCATCCCATCAGCTGCCTCCAATTAACATTTCTGAGATGGATGTGTAGGGTAAACAGATCCAGGCCCGACTCCTGCAGCCCGTGTGCATCCCCTGCTCCGGGGCTGGGGCCAGGCAGTTTGTTTGTGGCTGAGCTGATGCTGCAGATGCTCTTCCCCTTGGCTGACCCCCTGCTCCTTCTCCACAGAGGCCTCGGCGCAGACCAAGGTGTCCCTGGCCAACATGATGCTCAACACCGAGCCCCTGGAAGGGCCTGAGAGCGGTGAGTGTGGTGGGAGTGCTGGGCTGGGGGGCTCTGGCAGGACCCCACTGAGAGCCAGTCTTCTCCTTGCCTGCTCCTAAATCCGTCCTTTCCCGGAGTCCTCTCGGGACAGGA
This sequence comes from Empidonax traillii, assembly GCF_003031625.1. Lineage (NCBI taxonomy): Eukaryota > Metazoa > Chordata > Aves > Passeriformes > Tyrannidae > Empidonax > Empidonax traillii. The sequence goes on from NW_020956581.1 coordinate 58,418, forward strand.
GGATCTGTGAGTCCTTTGCTTTGCAGAGCCGACAGGTCATGATCGAGGTGGCATCCTTGGCCATGTGGGTCTGAGCCCTCTGTTGGGGTCTCTGTCCCGTGAGGGATCCAGAACGCCCTGAAGTTGCTGTGGTCTTCATGGGGAACTCAAACCCGGTCCTGTTCCTATAATGAGGATGGGAGATGAGCCACGACCCAAGTGCTGGCCACCCTTCAGGGACAAATTGTGTCCCATAGAGGCAGCATGTGTAGATGTAGGTGTGGATACAGAACATCACCTGATGCTTGCTCATTCCCTCCCTCCCCATTTGGGGCAAACCCCAGGTCTTGGCCCCTGGTTTTAACACACAGCTCCCAACAAGGGCTTGGCCAGACCAGACAGGGCTTGGAGCAGCCTGGTCAGTGGTGGAAAGTGTCCCTGCCCATGGCAAGGGGGATAACTGGATGACTTTAAGATCTCTTCCAACCCAAAACGTTCTGTGATTCTACACCCAACAGCCAGGGATTGCCAGAAGTCACATTTGCAGACTAATTGGTAGCCTCCCTCCAGTTTCACCCATCTGCCCCTCCCCTGCTCCTCTGCCACGGGTGGTGGATGTAGTAAACTGCTAAATGAGTGAGCTGTCAGCTCCTGCTCTGTGGTTGTTCCCATTAACCTGTGCCAATAACCCACGATCACTGTAGCTGTTAATACGTCATTTCATCGCTTTGGTTGACATCGAGCTCATTGTATCAGCACCGTTACACTCAGCTGTACCATCAGTGCCAGGCTGCAGCTCTTCCTCCAAGGACCTGGAAGGGCTCTCAGCCTTCATCAAGCAGCACACCCAACCATGGAACTGTTGTCCAGAACCCATCCCTGAACCATCACTCCCATGTTTTTCTTTAAGTGTTTTGCTTGCGCTGTGGCTCATTTTCTTCCCGAGGAGATGCTGCTGCTCAGTGTGCTCAGCCAAGAGCTGGGGAGCTGCTGCTGAGCTCTGGCTGCTGCTTGTGCTGAGTGGGATGAACATGGACCTCATGCCTGGCTGGTGGCACCACTGGAGGGGCCGAGGGCTTGTGCCAGGCAGGCACCATCTCATTTCTGCCTCCCTGCATGGCCCATCATCCCACCCTTCCCGTATGTTCCCGCTCCTTTGGCCTTTGGTCCCTCTCCCTGGCACTGCCATCCCCTCAGAAGCCTTGTCCCCACCCTCGTGGCTTCATTTAACCTGTTGTGTGCCAGCCCCTTGGAAACAAGATTTGCAGGCTTTTCCTGCTCGAAGCAAGATGGGTGTGCTCGCCCTGTGCTCCCACACAAACCTCTCTTTCTCAGCTCCTCTTGATGACCCACTTGCAACAAACGCCCCTGCCCGAGGATTTATGGCAGCTGGCAATTTAGGGGGGGGGAATATTCCCCAGGGATGCTAATATGAAGGTTTTCACCAGGCTGAAGACCTTAAAGAGGGCAGGGAGTTTGGGAAGGGTTTAGCCCAGTCTCTGTGCAACAGGAGAGACCCGCGTGCAAATCTTCTCACAGACCTTGGAGGAAGCCCCAAATTCTGCCCTCCCTGTATAGGTAAAACAGCATGGGTGGACTAGCATTGCTGATTAAAACTCTGTGGTATGAACCTAAATTACCTATTTTGGGGCCAGGAGAGCAGCATATGTTTAAATCTGCACCAAGCCTTCAAGTCCCCCAGGTGCAGCTTGCTTTTGGAGATAAGCACTCTGAAAGATTCAAAGCTGCAGCCAAGACAAATAGCTTTGAAAATAGGTGGTGGGCGGGGGGGAGTTGTGTGAGGGCTCAATCCTGAGTGCACCAGCAGGGAGTAAGGGGCTCCCACCATGCTGCTCCAGTTTGGAGTTTGGATGCATGACAACATCAAGAGCGAGGAGAGGTAAGCTGGAGGCTGGGGAAGGTTTGCATCCAGCAAGGGAGATCAGGGGAGAAGGAAATGCCACCAGTCCTACACTGGGCTTTGTTTTCCTTTTTTTTTTTTTTTTTCTTTTTTCTTTTCAGTCTCTCTTTGCTTTTTCAGCTTTTTAACCCTTTCAGAGTCACTTAACCTTTGCACCTTTTGACATGCAGATTGGCCAGACCCTTGCTTGCTGGACTTTGACATGGGCATGCAGTGCAAGGACTATCAGATTGTGTGGTTCTTTGACTACAAACACAAGTTCTGCAGCCAGGGTTGGTATGGTGGCTGTGGAGGTAATGCCAATAGATTTGAGGCCGAAGCAGAGTGCATTAGCAAATGCTTAAAGCCATGTAAGTACCATGTGGGGAATGAATCCTTCTGTGTTTTATCCTGTTGTCAAATGATGTTTGGATGGGAGAGAAGGCACAGTTTAAAATCCAAACCCATGCTCTTTTTCCTCCAGCAGCAGCTGAGAAAGCCATGCAGCAGCCGCTCCTTGAGAAGAGATTATCATCAGGTAAGACCCAAAAAAAACCCATTAATAATCACAAAGGCAAATTAAGGACCCTCTCCCACCTTCTTGATTTTCTTAGGTTTATTTTAGTCTCCTTAAAAGGAGCTTGGGAATATTAGGCTTGGGAATTTTTGCCACTGGCAGCCCGAGTCCAGCTGTGGATGCCCCCTAAAGAAATGTGCAGGCAAGTAAGGAGGAGGCCACCACCAGCCAAGGGAGATGCCTGGGCTGGAAAAAGGAGGTTTGGGGGTTCAAATGGGGATCATGAATCCCTTGGTTGCAGTTTGAGGAGTTTCCCAGCCAGAGGAAGCAGTTTACAGCCTGTGCAGCAGAAACCCAAATCTTCAACCTAGAGCTTCACCTGCAGCTCAGCTGGGCATTGGGTTGGGCTCTGGGTTCAGCCCATACCAGGTGCAACACAGAAATGAGTTCTCTCCCAAACCTTAGGGTTCCTGGGGTACAAAAATGTGCCTCAGACACACCTTCCACTTGAAACCTTTTAAAAGCTGTGATAGCCTTTATTTATTGACTTCATATACATGTATATTTTTTTTTTCATGTGTAGATGTGGTGCTTGGTGTTGTAGTGGTGGACTTTGCAATGCTGGGGAATGGTTGGACTCGAGGGATTTTCCAACCTGAATGAATCTATTATTATTTATTATTAATAATAATAATAATAATAATTTAAAAATTTTAATTTTTTATTTTAATTTTTAATTTTAATTTTTTTTTAATTCTAATTTTCTTAATTTTATTTTTTTTAATTTTAATTTTTTACCATGACAAAAGTAACACTATGTGCCACTGAGGAGCCCAGGCTCATTTACTCCATGGGGTGAATTAAAACCCTGGCTTGCCGTGGCTCTCCCCATCTTTTGGGTCCACTGCCAGACCTGCTTTCTAGTTGGGATTTCAGGGATAATCCTCTGTGCCCTTCTTCCTGTTAAAATAGGTTAGAGGGGTTTATTACACCTTTGCTTTCAGCAGGCACTAAAGAAACTTACACAGATGCATTTGCCAGCATCTATTTACCCTCTATCTGTGTAGTCTTTCCTGTATTTTTTTGTGTAGGAGAAACCAGGTAAGAACTCCCAGCCCCTCGCAAAATGCTTTTCCTTATTGCTTGGGACAGGTTGAGTTAACTCTGCTTTTTTGGGGGAAAAAAAAAAAAAGAAAGAAAAGGAAAGAAAGGTAAAGGTGCCTTTTTTTCGTTAAAAAAGGGTCCTGGTTGCAAACATCCCTCCAGCAAGAGGAACTCACACTTTGTGTGTTGTGACTCCCCCTCATCCAGGATGAGGGGGGTGGCACGAGCAGAGGTGGCACGAGCTCCTTCTGCACCCCTGTGTGCAAGGGAGGTTTATGACGTGGTAAATTAATGGCTAATATCACATTTCATTTTAAAAGTTACTCGGAAGTTTCATTTTAACACGTCCAAGTGCTGTGTTGTTGTGTTCCCTGCTCACCCAGCAAGGGATGCAGGATAGTGTGGGCAGGGTGTGGTGGATCCAGGAGCACCTTCACACGGAAGATTTCTCTTTTCAGAGGAAGGCAGGCATTTTAAGAGGAAAATGCTGGTGCCAATACATTTTCCCTTGCAGCCCAGGCAGTCCTGTCCCAGATCTGAGACCTGCCAATCACCTCCTGCAGATCCTGGGGATTTGCAGGCAACTGCTGCTGGGCAGTGCCCTTCCTGCATCTCATCATCACTCTGTGGATATAACATGGACCAGGGCTTTGGGCCAGGGCTGGTGACTTCCAGGGAAAGGCCTTCTCTTTGCAAGGGAAGAGATGGGATTTAATCACAGGAGGCTTGCAGAGTCAGCGCCGTGGTTGCCCCGTCTGAGCTCGCATGCCAAGCCCTCCGCCACGCAGACACGGTCAGGAGGGGCTGTGCTGTCGCTGACCACTCTTGCACCTGCTTTTATCTGCAGCCATGGACATCTGCCGGCTGCAGAAGGACGAGGGGACCTGCAGGACCTTTGTGCTGAAGTGGTACTACGACCCTGAGACCAGGAGCTGCGCCCGGTTCTGGTACGGCGGCTGCGGCGGCAACGAGAACAGATTTAACACGCAGAAAGAATGTGAAAAGCTTTGCATCCCTGGTAAGGAGGGGCCAGCCGGACCCCTGGCGTTCCCAGTCCCTTGTCAGGCCCTGGCAATTGACCCATTTACCTCCCCCCACTGTCCTGCGTGGAATAACCTCATTTATTTCCTCTTTCTCTGTCAAACCCCTTGCAGGGAACATCAACCCTGGTGTGGTGACAACAATAGGAACATAGAACCAACGCATACCTCTGAGACAGCCAGGAGCATCAGCGCTGCCACCTTGCCCCTATAGAAGCTGAGGGTATAGACGACCTTGCACTGTAACGTTTCATGCTTTTAACTTCCGAGCAAACCCCGATTCAGGCAGGGTTCTGCTGCATGACCTATCAATATGGTGCTAAACTGTTTGTGGACTGAGTGCTGCACATGCCAGGGTTATATTGTATAGCTTCAAAACTGCCCAGTATTTACCTAACTGCAGGTTGCTGTTGTCTCTCAACGTGTCTCTAAATTACCCCTTTTTATCCTGATTCCGGCAGTTCGCCTGTCTAAGGCTCCATAAAAATTAGTAAAAAGAAGAAAAAAAAAAAAAAGGGGGGGGGATCATAATAATTTCACTGCAACTTGCTACCTGCTTGCTTTGAACCTTCTCGTAGCTGAGCGTGCCTTTACAGGGGAAGCCTTTGTGTAAGAGAGTGGCTGATTCAGATAAACAAGTGGTTCCGTTTTCACTCTTCCTCTTTTATTGTTTTCCTCCTTTTGCTGGATTAGATCTCAGACTAGATCTCTTTGTATGCATTTGTTACACACGTGGCCAACCGAACTAGCAAGGAAAAGGAAGCAGAGTTTCCAAATGCAAATGCACTGCTGGGACCAAGGCCTCAGTTTAACAAATTTTTAAATTGTGGTGTAGGATGCCTCTTCTGGCGTTCTTCTGATGTTGTATGTTTTATAAAATACGAAGCAAAGCAATCTGGGGTGGGGGTAGCGGTGGGTGGGAGAGGGATTTTATTTTTATTGTGGGTTCTGTGTCAGGAAGTCTATACAAAAAGAACTTTTAAATAAAGTCTAATGGAGGTTTTGAGAAACTCATGGGGTTTGTCTTTGTTAAAGCCACAATGGGTATCAGTGGAACCATTTTCCAGGGTTTGGAAAGCAGTTATTTGCTGGGAAATTCCCCCTGTCCCTTAAAGGCGAGATAGATGTAGTGTGGATATTCAGGGGAGCATCACTGAGATACTGCTGGTAACCTGGAGTTTTCCAGCTTGGAAACCGAGATGCCTTGGTTGTGAAATCTCCATCCCAGAGGAATTTAAACTCAGCTGGACATGGCATGGAGCAACTTGGCCTCAGCTGGCTTTGAGCAGGGTGTTGGGCCTGGGTGTCCCTTCCAACCGCTGTGACTCAATGACCCCAGAAGTATTTTCATCTGTCTCCTTTGCTGTCCATAGCCGTGATTTTGAGCTTAGGCTATTCCTGTCCTCATCTGAGCTTAGGCTATTCCTGTCCTCATCTGAGCTCACCCAAGGAAGCCAAAATTCACGGGAGCAACGCAACATATCCCTGCCTCTCCAAAAATCCCCCCTGAAAAGCACAAAGCAGATGAATGTGACAGCCCCAGGGCACGGGGCAGCTCTGGGGCTGATGTTTCTCAGTTTCCCTGAGCCCCCATTGTGGTCTGCTGGTAGGGGTGGATAACTTCTCTCATTTCCTGCTGGAGGTGCCTGGAGGGAAGAATTGAGCCTTGCAGGCACATGCCATGGAGAGGCCAAAAGCAGGGCAGGTCCCTGCATTGACTTCTGGAGAATGGAGTTGCATTGGTTAAATCTTGGGAAGGAGAGCCAGGGCTCCTTACACTTTAGGGCTTATCCAGTGTTTTCCTCCATGGATCAGGGTGGGACTGTCACAAGGAGAAGGCTTCTCCGTGCTCTCCCACCCCACATTTTGAGGTGCTGCTTTCTGAAGCACTTCAGGGGGGTCTCCAAGGACCGCCACGTGAGACATTCCACGTGCGTTGTGTACGACGACTTTGGAAGCACCAACCCCAACAGGATGATTTACCCTCCACAACACCAATTTACAAGACTGAATTTAGCTGATCCAACACCTCAGGCTCCCTGTTCAGTGCTGCTGCACACGATCATCAGGATTCCAAGAGCCTCACCTGGACTCGTCCAGCTGAGCGGGGCTGCAGATCCATACGGATCTGGAATCCAACAGGTCGGGCAGGGAGAGCTCACAGGGCTTCCCGTGGGGGCTTTACAGTTTTAGGCACCCCATTCTTGGCACTCAGAGCAGCCAAGATCCCAAAGCTTCCCGTCAGTACCAAGCCACTTGGGTGGGGGAGAGGGCAGAGCAGGACACGGCTCGGCTGGGGACGAGCCGAGCCACATGGCAGCTGCACTTGGGAAACTGCACTGTTTATTTGGCACCCTCTCCGAGCACATCACAAGGGCTTTATTAAAAAAAAAAAAAAAAAAAAAAGAGGGGAAGGGGTAAATGTTATTTATTTATTTATTATTGTAAGTGGGTCCTGCGACGGCTGCACCCGGCTGTGGCTGCTCCCGAGCACACAGAGCAGCCTGCCCTGCCCCTCACCGCGAATGGACCATGCCCAAGACCCCCTTTTTCTGCTCTCATGGGGTACGAGAGCTGCCCTTAGGTTAAAAGTGATCCTTCCCTTCGTCCTCCCACCCCTCTGCAGCACGGGAGAGGTTTCCCAATGCCTGTGCCGCCTCCGTTTCCCGGGAAAGCTGCTTTCAATGGACCGTGCAGACCTCCGGGATGCAGAGGAGCAGCCCGGGCTTTCACAACGTGCCGGGAACGGGGGGGAAGAGGAGGAGGAGGAGGCTTGGGAAGGGGGCCCCGCATTCCCTCCCATGCCTGGGGCGTTGCATCGCCTCTCCCGAGCCTTTTAAGGAAGCACGGTATGCCCCGGGCCCCCGGCCAGCGGCCACGAGGGGCTGCACATGGAAGTCATTGCAGCTGGGAGCGCATCTGCCAGCGTGGCTGCGGGACCAGACCGCGAGTAAAAATAGCTCAGCCCGCTCTGCTCCCGCCTGCCCGTGGGGAGCCCCCGGATCCACGCCCTGCTGCTTTTGGGGTGGCCTCAGGGTCCCCTCTGAGCCGGATTTCTTACGGAGACAATCCTGTCTAAAGCTCCTGCATCAGAAGTGGCGTCGCCTCAAGCCCTGCCCAGGAGTGGGACAGCAGAGACACCAGTGTCAGACTCCAGTCTAGAATTCCCCCCCAAGCTGAGGGTGCCTTGTGGAATAAAAGAACTTCACTGGAATTGCTTTAAATCTCCAGAGTTTTGCAGGAAAGGGTCAGGGAAACCTTCGCAGGGCTGATGTAGGCTGAGTTGACCCTGACATGGAGACCTGCATGAAGTCCAAGCGAGCCTTGAATTTAATGCTTTGTCTTCAAATCTGAGTGCTAATTCTGTCACAGAATCATAAAATGGCCTGGGTTGGAAGGGGAACTTTAAAATCAACTCATTCCACCCCCTGCCATGGGCAGGGACACCTTCCACCAGCCCAGGTGGCTCCAAGCCCCATCCAACCTGGCCCTGGACACTTCCAGGGATCCAGGAGCAGCCCCAGCTTCTCTGGGCACCCTGTGCCAGGGCCTGCCCACCCTCACAGGGAAGGATTTCTTGCTCTAATCCCCAATCTAAACCTACTCTCTGTCAGTTTGAAACCATCACCCTATGTCCTGCCCCTTCATGATCCTATAAATAGTCTCTCTCCATCTTTTTTTGTGGGGTCCCTTCAGGTACTGAAAGAAGATGGGTGATTTACAACCAGCAGAGCCACCAGCCCTTCTTTTACCACTGACCTTCCTCATGGAGCATTTCACAGTAAGGTTGCCCAGAAGAAGCCACAAAATCCTACATCCCCTCCTGCCCCCACACCTCCTCCCTAGAGGGAGTTAAACATTGAAAGCAGAATTTAACCCTTAAATTTAAGGCATCAGCAGCATTTAATGCTTGGTTAGGTTCCCTTAGTGCTCTAGCTTTGCATTTAATCATAGCCTTCTTGGGAGACCTTTACAGGGAGAGGCAAAGTGGCTTTGACACATTTTATTAGCCGGTATTAAATTTATGACATCCATAAAGGAAGCCAGTCCATAGATGTACACATGTACCTGCCTAGATCCTTCCAGTTAAACAGGGGTTTCCAGCAATGCCCTACACGGCAAGTGTTGACATTGCAAGGTCAAGAGTTGAAGGAAAAGGATGTCTTCCACGCTGGGTGTTCCTGGAAATTAGGACTGTATCCAAGTGCTTCAGCATAGATGCAGATAGACTTGAAGCAGCTGAGCCTGGAGGAAAGGATCTTCACATAACTGGAGCAGAAATATGGGCGTTTTCTTGGCCAGGGGTCTTCTGCGTGGCCATCACCCTACCCTTGGTCCTTCCTGCAGCCTTCTGCTCGTGAGATGGGAAGGCTACATCTCCCAACCCTACAATTGTTAACCCTCTGAGCAACAATAAGCTGGGAGAAAGGGATTTGGAACCTCTTAGATTTTTCTAGGTGCTCATTTGCTCTCTGCCTGTGTTTTATAGCCCCCTAAGCTCTTCAGGGCAGGGTGGTTTCCCCCCTGGGAGCAGGACCTGGTTCACCACGAGTGAGCACCATCCCTGCCGTCTGAGCTGCCCCGTGTCGGGCATCCTGGGTGGCTTCAAATCCTTTTTAAATCCGTGACCCTTTCTCAGCCCCTTGCCCAGCAGCTGTGGATCACTCCCAGAGTGGCAGGAGGGAGAGCTTGCTGGAAGCACAGCCTCCCCGAAGGAACGTGGCGGGACGAGGAGCGGCAGCAGTGGCCGGGGCTGCGCTCCAGCTGTGGGATGATTTACGAGGCAGCAGGAGCACGGCTCTCGCTCAGAGAAACGAGGCAGATCCGAACCAGATGTCTAACCTTTATCTCCACGGCTGGGGAGACGGAGGAGCAGACAGGGGGAGAGGGAAAGACGTTGGAGTTTCCATGAGCTGCTGCTGCGCTGCCTTCCCAAAGCCAGCTCAGAAAGAAAAATGAGCACCAGGAGCCAGGAAAACTTTGCTTTGGTGAACTATATGTTTGTTTCGCCCTCTGCTGCTGTGGCAACCACACCAAAATCAAAGCGCGGCCGGCTGGGGTGACCTCATCCTATTGCTCCATCAAAATCGGATATTATAGAGGTATAACCCGGGCAGAGCACTGAGGACGTGCCCTTCGCTCTGCTCTCCAGGACAGAGCAGTTCTCCTGGGAGGGTGGGCAGGCCCTGGCACAGGTTGCCCAGAGAAGCTGTGGCTGCCCCTGGATCCCTGGAAGTGTCCAAGGCCAGGTTGGACGGGGCTTGGAGCACCCTGGGCTGGTGAAAGGTGTCCCTGCCCATGGCAGGGGGTGGCACTGGATGAGCTTTAAGGTCCTTTCCAGCCCAAACTTTAAGATTCTCTGATTTCCAAACTCCTAGCTCCATGCCTTGCAGCCAAGGAAATACCCTAGGCATAACATCCAGCTCTCACTTACCCAAAATTTCCTTCCAAACCTGGGATGAAAGCACCCCAGTGTGCTGCTGGGGATCCCCTCTGAGATGGGAGCGTCTCAATTTTAGGATATCCCAGTGGGCAAAGGCCAAATAAACCACTGTTCTTGAAAAGAAAGGTAGAAATTATTTAAATGTCAGTAAATTTATATACATATGTCTCTCTATATATAATATTTAAAGCTTATAAATGGGCTCTGCAAGATGGTGAGCGTGGTCAGTGAACCGAAGGCCTGGGGAAAAAAAAAAAATAAATAAAAGGTTGCTAGGGACAAAATCAGTAGTTTGCTATTTCTAAAATACCCCTCTATCTTTCCAGCAGTGATTAATTCGGCAGATGGGGAGGTTGCGTTGGAGGTTGATGAAAAAAAATGAGCATTGCATTAGACTGACTGGAATATTGCAGAGGGCATGACACAGCCTTTGGAAATAACTGGAGCCACTCTTCCACGGCGTCTGGATTTCAGGTTCCCCTGCTGCTTCCAGCCCTCAGAAGATCCTTTATATTTACTGATGGCCAGTCTTGGATGACAACGTTGCCACTTACTGTCTATCAGCTAAAAGCTTAAACAAGTGCCATTTGGAAAGGAAAGTTAAACACACTCACTCACTGCTCTCATTTTTTTTTCCCCAGAAATCTGGCAATTTTTTAGACAGGAATAGTTTTCTACAGAAAAAGAAAAGAAAAAAAAAAAGATAATCAATTGTTTAAAAAGGGAAGTTTTGCAGCAGGAGGATTAGACACGAGTGTGACCTTTCCCATCAAAACCCACAGCTCCACAGATCTCTCATGGCACTGCATTTTGCCCCCGTTCATTTTTTCAGGGCTGCTGGAAACGAGAAATGATTTTGAAAAAAGGCAGAATAGAATCCCTCGCTGGGTGCTGTGCATGGCTTGCTGGGTGCAGCTCCAGCTCTGGAATTCCTGGCACTTGGGAGTTACACAGGGGTGGATTTTTGGATAACCTGACTGACAGCTTGACACACAGCAAGATCCTGAAGCCTTTTCCAAAATAATTATTCGGAATCCCCGCTTGCATTGTGCTCCTTTTCTCTGCGCTTTCTCTTCCTTCATCCCTTTCCCTTGGGATGCAAACCGTGGGCAAAGGCACCACATCTCTGCATCGTCCTCTGTGCTCTCCCAGGAGTAGATGCAGGTGGTCCTGGTCCAGCAGAAGCATTATATTTAATACTATTTCTCCCTCAGGACGGATTATTTAATACTATTTCTCCCCCAGGGTGGAGAAAGGCAGAGGGGCACCTCTAGAGCAGCCTGGAAGCTGCAATCCCTCCTCCTGCCTTAAAAGCCTGTAGGTTGTAGGTGTCAGTCTGGGAATAAAGCAGCAGATTGGCCGATGAGACACCTAAAAATGCAAATGTTTCCCTGAAAAACCACAGTGGCCCGAGCCCACGAGGTCCCTGAGAACAGCCACAGCTCCTCAGACAGGTACAACACAGACCAAGCAGCTTGGGGACCTCAGAACTCCATTAGGTGACATCTCCAGATTGCCTGTAATTTTAGGAAACACGTGTTAGTTGTCCTAGCAAGCAGAATTAGAATCGTCATCCCAAGGGAGGCTATTTCTTGAAGCCAGCCAGCTTAGAGCATCCTGCCAATGCAGCCTAAAAGAGCCCCTTTATGCCCAACTTCCCAGCAGGACAGGGTGGATCAGGCAGGTTTAACACCTTCCAAGTGCAAAAGCCTTGTCAGGTGCTAGAGAAATACCTGCGGATTGGAAGAGCTTAACGAGCTCCAAAGTACTTGGGATTAAAGCCAGCTTCATCCTGAAAGTGGGAGGTGAGCAAAGAAGGCAGGTGGCAGTGCCTGAGCCCTCGGGGATGGGGTTGATCCCCGATTAAACAGCCTGAGGAGGAGAGGTGCCTGCCTGCACCAGAAATCTCAGGAATTTCCACAGCCCTGCTCTCAGGAAATCTCTGCATTTCTCACAGACAGTGCCTAGGAAGGGACACCGATTGCACAAGATGGTCCCAGCACTGGGGAAGTGAGAGTTCAGGAATAAAAAAAAAAAGAGAGAGACAAAAATCCCGAGCAACAACTCCTCTTGGAAAAAGCAGTCAAGAAGTTTGAAGCGCATCCAGACCACTGGTCTGGAAATCAAGTTGAAAAATCTTGTGACATCAGGCTCTCTTAGGGGGCCGCTGCTATTTCCCAGCTGTAAATCCCTGGGAACGTTGCTAGCAGCCCAGGGGGGACTTCAGCATCTTATAGAACCAGCTAGACCAGAGTCCTTGAACACCTCCAGGGATGGGGACTCCATCATGGGCAGCCCCTTCCAATGCCTGACCACCCTTTCAGCCAAGAAATCCTCCCTAATATCC